>NC_092052.1:92567047-92867047 GCF_003086295.3 Arachis hypogaea | reverse complement strand
GAAGCATGAAAATCTACCCAAATTAGCTTACTTGTAGCTCAAGAAAGTGCACAATTCAAGTGAAAACAAAAGAAAAAGACTAGTGAAACTAGGCTAAGATGACTTGTCATCACCACCAAGGTCCTCCAATGTGGCTTCTATTGGCCCACACTCTATAGAGATTCCCGAGAATTCGTACGTAACTGTGACAGTTGCCAAAGAGCTGGTAATCTGCCTCATGGTTACACCATGCCTCAACAAGGACTCTTGGAGATTGAGTTGTATGACGTATGGGGAATTGACTTCATGGGACCTTTCCCACTATCATACTCAAACACTTATATTCTGGTGGCAGTTGACTATGTATCAAAATGGGTTGAGGCCATTGCCACACCCAACAATGATACTAAAACAGTGCTGAAGTTCCTCCAGAAACATATCTTTAGCAGGTTTGGTGTCCCTAGAGTACTAATTAGTGATGGGGGCACTCACTTCTGCAATAAACAGCTATACTCTGCCATGGTTCGGTATGGAATTCGCCATAAAGTGGCCACTCCATTTCATCCACAAACTAATGGGCAAGCTGAAGTCTCTAACAGAGAATTAAAGAGAATCCTAGAACGGACAGTAAGTACCCGTAGAAAGGATTGGGCATGGAGCTTGGATGATGCTCTGTGGGCTTAAAGAACAGCATTCAAGACCCCTATAGGGACCTCTCCATACCAACTTGTGTATGGTAAGGCATGTCACCTGCCCATGAAACTGGAACATAAAGCCTACTTGGCAACCAGATTCCTAAAATTTGATGCCAAATTAGCAGGAGAAAAAAGATTGCTCCAGCTAAATGAGCTAGAGGAATTCAGATTCACAGCTTTCGAAAATGCCAAGCTTTATAAAGAGAAATAAAAAAAATGGCATGACAGAAAGCTGTCATCTAGAATCTTTGAACCAGGACAGAAGGTTCTGCTGTTCAACTCTAGACTCAGGCTATTCCCCGGGAAATTGAAATCCCGGTGGAGGGGACCATACGTGATTACAAGTGTATCACCATCTGGTTATGAGGAGCTTCAAGATATTGATTCTGATAAGAAGTTCATTGTCAATGGACAGAGAATCAAGCACTATCTTGAAGGCAACGTTGAGCAAGAATGCTCAAGGCTGAAGCTAGATTAAAAGCTCAGCAAGGTCCAGCTAAAGACAATAAAGAAGCGCTTGCTGGGAGGCAACCCAGCCATGGGGCATCAATCCTCTAAGCATTTTGCCCTATTTTTATTTTTATTTGTTTATATAAAGTCCACTGACACTAAGGTAAAGAATCATTTGCATTAGTTTACAGGGTTACAGAAGGAATCTTCACACAAAACAGAGATACGGAGCTCACTGGCAAGAAAACGCCAGTGAAGGCCATTTTGGGCGTTCAGCGCCCAAAACGGGCATCCAGTGGGCGCTGAACGCCAGTAAGGATAGCTATCTGGCGTTCAACGCCAGAAAAGGGCAACAACTGGGCGTTGAACGCCCAGGAGAGCAGCATTTGGGCGTTGAACGCCCAAAACAGGCAGTGTTTGGGCGTTCAAACGCCAGGATGGTGGGGAGGAGCTCTCCTTCTACCCATCTCCTTTCTTTTCTTTTGCTTGAGGACAAGCAAAGCTCTAAGTTTGGTGTACTTATCCTTGATCACAAAGATCATGGCCCCTAAAGGAAAACAACCCACTCCAAGAGGCAAGGACCAAGCACCTCACAGACTAGAGGAACATCCACTTCCAAACCTCAAGGTTGTTGAGTTCTAATCTTAGCCTTAACTCTGTGATAATTGTTCTTATTTTAGTTTTACCTTAGGAGTCATATAGTAGTAATTAGTATCTATTTTGATTTTATCTCCAATTAAGTTATAGTCTATTTTTCTCATCATCATTAAACATGAATAAAATAGTAGATCTTTTGAATAAAAGGCAATAAAATTTCGAGTTTTTAATAAGAGAAATTCTAATTAGTTACATGTGGTGGCAATGCTTTCTGTCTTCTGAATGAATGCTTGAACAGTGCATATGTCTTCTGAATTTGTTGTTTAAAACTGTTAAATATGTTGGCTCTTGAAAGAATGGTGAACATGAGACATGTTATTAATAATCTGAAAAATCATAAAAATGATTCTTGAAGCAAGAAAAAGCAGCAAAGAACAAAGCTTGCAGAAAAAAAAAATATATATATATATAGAAAGAAAAAGAGAAAGCAAGCAGAAAAAGCCAAAACTCTTAAAACCAAAAGGCAAGAGCAAAAAGCCAAATATCCCTTAAAACCAAAAGGCAAGGGTAACAAAAAAGGGATCCCAAGGCTTTGAGCATCAGTGGATAGGAGGGCCTAAGGGAATAAAATCCTGGCCTAAGCGGCTAAACCAAGCTGTCCCTAACCATGTGCTTGTGGCGTGAAGGTGTCAAGTGAAAACTTGAGACTGAGCGGTTAAAGTCAAGGTCTAAAGCAAAAAGAAGAGTGTGCTTAAGAACTTTGGACACCTCTAATTGGGGACTTTAGCAAAGCTGAGTCACAATCTAAAAGGTTCACCCAATTATGTGTCTGTGGCATTTATGTATCCGGTGGTAATACTGGAAAACAAAGTGCTTAGGGCCACGGCCAAGACTCATAAAATAGCTGTGTTCAAGAATCATCATACTGAAATAGGATACTCAATAACACTATCTGAATTCTAAGTTCCTATAGATGCCAATCACTCTGAGCTTCAATGGATAAAGTGAGATGCCAAAACTGTTCGGAAGCAAAAAGCTACTAGCCTCGCTCATCTAATTAAAATCTGAGCTTCATGCAAAAAAAAAAACTCTGAGATATTATTGCTTCTCAACCTATTAGTCTTCTATTTTATTTGTCTAGTTGCTTGAGGACAAGCAACAGTTTAAGTTTGGTGTTGTGATGAGCGGATATTTTATACGCTTTTTGGGGTTAATTTCATATAGTTTTTAGGATATTTTAGTTAGTTTTTAGTTTAATTCTATTAGTTTTTAGGAAAAATTCATATTTCTGGACTTTACTATGAGTTGTGTATTTTTCTGTAATTTCAGGTATTTTTCTGGCTGAAATTGAGGGAGCTGAGCAAAAATCTTATTCAGGCTGAAAAAGGACTGCTGATGTTGTTGGATTCTGACCTCCCTGCACTCGAAGTGGATTTTCTGGAGCTACAGGACTCGAAATGGCGCGCTTCCAATTGCGTTGGAAAGTAGACATCTAGGGCTTTCCAGAAATATATAATAGTCCATACTTTGCACAAGGATAGACGATGTAAACTGGCGTTCAACGCCAGTTCTCTACCCAATTCTGGCGTCCAGCGCCAGAAAAGGATCAAAAGTTGGAGTTCAACGCCAGAAATGGACCCAAACCTGGCGTTGAACGCCCAAAACAGCCTTATGCACGTGAATTGCTTAAGTCTCAGCCCCAGCACACACCAAGTGGGCCCCAGAAGTGGATCTCTGCACCATCTATCAGAGTTTACTCATTTTCTGTAAACCTAGGCTACTAGTTTAGTATTTAAACAACTTTTAGAGACTTATTTTACATCTCATGACATTTTAGATATGAACTTTGTACTCTTTGACGGCATGAGTCTCTAAACTCCATTGTTGGGGGTGAGGAGCTCTGCTGTGTCTCGATGAATTAATGCAAGTATTTCTGTTTTCTATTCAAACACGCTTGTTCCTATCTAAGATGTTCATTCGCGCTGAACTGTGATGAAGGTGATGATCCGTGACACTCATCACCTTTCTCAAACCATGAACGTGTGCCTGACAACCACCTCCGTTCTATATCCGATTGAATGAGTATCTCTTAGATCTCTTAATTAGAATCTTCGTGGTATAAGCTAGAACTGATGGCGGCATTCATGAGAATCCAGAAAGTCTAAACCTTGTCTGTGGTATTCCGAGTAGGATTCAATGATCGAATGACTGTGACGAGCTTCAAACTCGCGAGTGCTGGGCGTTAGTGACAGATGCAAAAGGACGAAGAATCCTATTCCAGTATGATCGAGAACTGACAGACGATTAGCCGTGCTGTGATAGAGCATGTGAGCATATTCTTCACTGAGAGGATGGGATGTAGCCATTGACGACGGTGACCCCCTACATACAGCTTGCCATAGGAGGACGTGCGTGCGTGAATCAGAAGACAGAGGAAAGCAGAGATTCAGAAAACAAAGCATCTCCAAAACTCCAACATATTCTCCATTACTGCATAACAAGTAACCTTTAATTTATGCTCCCTTGCTTATTCGCAATTCAACTGATAAACATAATTGACTTCCTGACTAAGATTTACAAGATAACTATAGATTGCTTCAAACCAACAATCTCCGTGGGATTCGACCCTTACTCACGTGAGGTATTACTTGGACGACCCAGTGCACTTGCTGGTTAGTGGTACGAGTTGTGAAAAGTGTGATTCACAATTCGTGCACCACCTCACCACGCGAACGGGTGCCCCACGCGTCCGCGTCGTTTTTAAAAGATGGCCATTCACGCGATCGCATGCCCCACGCGATCGCGTCACTTAGATTTTTGGCAAAAGAGTTTTGAACAGAGAGTTGCACGACCGCGAGGCTGCACTCGGGCCAATCGCACAAAACAGGTCACGCGATCGCGTGACCCACGCGTCCGCGTCACCTGACCTTGTCACGCACCACGCGACTGTGTCACTCACGCGTCCGCGTCACAAGCGATGCATAGAATATCCAGATCAGCCAATTTTCTTATCTTTTCTTCTTTAATCCTTATTTTTCTTATCTTTTCTTATTTCTTTCTTCTTCCTTTCTTATCTTCTTTCCCTTCTCATTCTTCTTATTTTTCTTTTTATTTTATTTTAATTTATTTGCATACTTTAATTCATTGCATTATTTTCATTGGTTTTAGAAATTTCTTTGGGTCATTATTTCTATATTTTACTAGTGGATTATTAGAGGAATTATTTGACAATTATATATGTTTTTATTTTTAAAGGGTTGCTTGCATGTTCAATTTATTATTTTCATTAGATTATTTACCATGCATGCTATGTGTTTGTGAAAACGCCCGTATGGCATTGTGCACTGCTTTTCAATATCTTTTATCCTAGTACTCTGAATGCCTGCTTTTCACAAAACCCCTTTTCATATCATATTCATTCAATATAATTGTCATTACAAACATGTTGCTAGTTTGAAAGACTTGGTAATCTAACTTGGACATTGAATGCTTGATCTATGCTACTCATACCTTTGCCTGCATGCCAATAAACACCTTGCATTCAATTGTTATCATATGTACTAGCTATTTTCCATTGTTAGCTTTTCACATGTACTCGCGAGCATGTGTTAATGTCAGTTATATCTTATTGTGCATTGATTACCACCTTTCCCGCTCTCTTCCTTGCTCTAACCCTTAGCTTTAAAAGTCACTTTCTTTTTCCCTTTTCAGGATGGCCACCAAGAAGGGTGAAGAGAAAGCTACCCCAAACTACCGACAAGGAAATGAACAAAAAGAGCCCCAGCTGAGGAACCACAACCCCCGTCCACTTGCAAATCTCAGCATGCACCGAGGACGGTGCAATCTTTAAGTGTGGGGAGGTCGATACCGATCTCCATGGGTTAGTATTTTCTTCTCAAACACCAATATTTTATTTTCCTTGTTAATTGTTGTATTTGCATGTTTGATTGCATGATTATTTGATTTTTTTTTTTGCATATTTTACCACTTGGTTGAAGTAATATTTTCTTTTTCAAGAAAAGTTTTAGAGAATTTCACTAGTTGGAATAAAATTTAATGTTACACTTGTTTGAAGAGATATTATACTGGAACATGGTTTAGAACTCGAACACACAAAACCTGTGAGATTTTTGAGCCTATTTGAATTGGTTGCATTTTATCAACCAATATTTTTATTTTTAGTTTGTATTTTTCTCTCTAAAATTGTGATCTTTGTCTTGCTTAATTCTATATTTCCATGGTTTGATGTATGCATGCACCTATATGATTGAGGCCTTTGTTTCACTAAGCTTACATACCCATATGGCCTTACCTTTCATTATCCCTTGCAAACCAATTTTGAGTTATTGTACCCCTTTGTTCTTTTTATTTAGCACATCATTAACTCTAAACGAAAAATAATATTGTCCTTAATTTGAATCCTTGGTTAGCTTAGACTAGTGAGAGTGCTCATGAATTAAGTGTGGGAAAAAGTGGGTTTGGAAATATTTGGTTTAAGAATTGGGTGTTATATATATTTATGAAAATGTGAAAGAAATGTTTAGGACATGTTCATACATTCAATAAATTAATCATATGCATTGAGAAAAACAAAGGAAAAAGAAAATATATATATAAAGAGAGAGAAAAAGAAAAGAAAAAGTGCAAATAAGAGAAAGGGGACAAAATGCCCCAAAGTAAGTGGTGAAAGCAATGCATATGAGTTGTACTTGAAATTAGAATGCATGAATATGTGGAAAACATGGTTAATAGACAGTTAGCTTTTGTATTATGATTACATGGATTGTCTAAAGTTAGGTGGAAAGTTTAAGTTAATTAAGGATTCAGATTTTAGTCCACTTGACCAAATACAATCCTACCTTGACCCTAACCCCATTACAACCCTTAAAAGACCTCTTGATATGTGTATCTGTACATTAAATTTATGTTGATTGTTAGATGAAGAGTAAGCCTTATAAAGCAAGATTAGATGAAGAATTGAGAGAATCGAACCTTAAACACCTGAGTGATTAGAGTGTATACACTACTAGTAAGGGTTCGATACTCAATTCCTTGTTCCCTGCTTTCATGAGCTGTCTTCTTACAAGTTCACTTGCTTTTTATTGTATGTTTTGAATTAGTGGAAATTGGTTTGTATTTGTTTTGGAGAACTTATTTACTCTTAACCAAGTAAGTAAAAGCATTTAGCATGTAGTTGCATTCATAGGTTGCATTTCATACCATTCCTCTTCATCTTTATAGCTTCTCTTGAGCTTAGCATGAGGACATGCTAGTGTTTAAGTGTGGGGAGGTTGATAAACCACTATTTTATGGTTTATCTTCTGCTCAATTGAGTGGATTTTATCAACTCTTTACCCACTTATTCATAATATTTGCATGGTTTTATATTTCCTTCCTGATTTTGTGCTATGATTGAAAACATGCTTCTTTGATCTTATATTTGCTTATTATTAATCCTCTCTTATTATCATTAGATACCTTGATATGTGTGTTAAGTGATTTCAGATATTATAGGGCAGGAATGACTTGGAGGATGGAAAGGAAGCATGCAAAAGTTGAAGGAATACAAGAAGATGAAGAAGTTGCTAAGCTGTCTAGCCTGAATGACCTCTTTGCACTCAAACGGCTATAACTTTAACTATAGAGGTCCAAACGATGCGGTTCTAGTAGCATTGGAAAGCTAACGTCCGGGGCTTCGATTTGATATATAATATGTTATAGTTCCACTGATGCTAGGCAACGCGACCGTGTGATCCATGCGGCCGCGTTGCAGTGACAGAAATCCAGCGTGATTGAATTTGAGACCAGCGAATTCTAGGCTGTTTTCGACCCAGTTTGCGGCCCAGAAAACACAGATTAGAGGCTATAAAGTGGGGGAATGCATCCATTCATGGGGAGGCTTTCACATTCACAATTTTAGGAGTAGATGTAGTTTTTAGAGAGAGAGGTTCTCTCCTCTCTCTTAGGATTAGGATTTAGGACTTCTCATAGTTTTAGGAGTGACTCTCAATCCCAGGTTCTTTATTTTTATTTATTTTTCCAATTGGCTTATGAACTTTTCCATGTTAGATTTTACTATTTTGAATGTATTTTATTTGAGGTATTCCAGATATTTATGATTTTAATTTAGCTTTCTACATTCTTGGCTTTGGTTAAGGTAATTGGTAACGCTTGAGCTGTCAAATAAAACAGTGGTTGAAATTGGCAGATTCTGATTGAACTAGGATTGCTCTAAAGCTAGTCTCTCTACAGGAGTTGACTAGGACTTGAGAATCAAGCCAATCAGCCCACTTAACTTTCCTTTGTTTAGTAAAGGCTGACCAAGTGGGATTAAAATCCAATTCTCATCACAATTGATAAGGATAGGACTTCTAGTTCTTATACTTTGCTAAGAGTTTATTTTATAGTTATTTATTTATCTTATTCTTCTTATGCAACATACTGCTTCCTTACTTTCTAAAACCCCTAATTTACAAGACTCATAACCAATAATAAGAACATACCTCCCTGCAATTCCTTGAGAAGACGACCCGAGGTTTAAATACTCGGTTATCAATTTAAAAGGGGTTTGTTACTTGTGACAACCAAAAATATTTGTAAGAAAGGTTGATTGCTTGGTTTAGTAACTATACTTACAACAAGAGTTTGCTATAACCTCTAAACCATCAATTTTCAGTTCTTCAGCGGGAAAAGGTAAGTTGCCCGCAATTTGTACGTGTCCCATTGCATTCTGGATGTGTCTTGGTAAGTTTAGAGGCTGGTCTGTAAGAATACACCAGAGTAAAACAGCCATGTCTGCAGTGAAGGAGGACTCGTGAGTGCTCGGAAAGACATAATGAGACATAATCTATGCTCATACTCGAGCCTCCAAGGTAAGTGCTGAAGCCGATATCCCTTTTGGTCGGGATCGATGGTATCCATAGATCCATCTGCTGCTAGGTTGTGTGATAACTCTGAGAACGGCATCCCAGTCAAATTGGTATGTCTGGCGCTTGAGTGAGGCTTCTTGGAATGCGTCCAATCCTTCTGGAGCAGGGGGAAGATCTAAAGCTTGTTGAATGGCCTCTTCTGTTATGGGGACTTGCTTCTGACGGACGTAGACAGACTACATGGTTGGCATGTGAAAGTTGGAGTAGAATTCTACTACCCATGAGAGATTAACCTGCCGTGGCTATCTCCGTAGGAATCCCCATTGTCTTCGTTCAATTTGCGGCTCAACAAATTCAGCAATCCGGGTCGGGAGGATGAGAAGGTATTCATTGTTTTAATTCCTCTCTGCCAGGATGGGGAACATCTTCTCACAGTAGCGGTTAGGAAACCGCGCAGTGTCCTTTGCTAGGAAGGCTTTTTCTTTTTCGTCGACCTTGATGATCCTCTTGATTCTTTTTGTTGAGGGCTTTACTGCTGTTGAAGATGGCTCTGCAACTAATGCTCTTTTTGTACCTCTCCTTGCTGGTGGTTTGGGAGTAGCTTTCTCTTTACCTTTCTTAGTGGCCATCCTGAAAAAGGAAAGAGAAAGTGAGATGTAAAGCGAAGGGTTCGAGCAAGGGAGCGAACATGATGGTTGATAATCAATGCACGGTGAAGTAGGATGTCGTTAACACATGGTCTAGACTACATGTGAAAAGTTCATCAAAGGTAATATAATAAGTGCATGTGATGGCAATTGAATGCGAGATATTTATTGGCATGCCGGCAAAGGCATGAGTAGCACAGATCAAGCATTCAATGTCCAAGTTAGATTACCTAGTCTTTCAAACTGGCAATCTGTTTGTATTGACAATTATATGAAATTAATAAAATATAAAAGGAGTTTTGTGAAAAACAGACATTAAAGTAGTAGTGTAGAATGAGTAAAAATAATGTGTAATGCCATACGGACGTTTTCACAAGCACTTGACATGCATGTTGAATATGTTATTGGAAGTAATAAATTTAGTCATGCAAGCGACCCTTTTTGGAAAGGAATATATAATTGTCAAACAAATCCATGATAATCCACAAGCAAAATATAGAAAATAAAGACCTAAATAGATTTTCAACACCAATTAAAAGGAATAAAAAGAAAGAAGGAAAAAGAAAAAGAAAATATAGATAAAGAAAGTAAAAAGAAAAAGAGGAAGAAAACATAATAAAAATAAGAATAATAATGGGAAAGTAAAGAGGGGAAGAGGAAAATAAAAACCTTGATAATAGTGGTGAAAAATAAGAAGTAGAAAGTGAGAAAGAAGTAAGAAGAAGGGGGAAGAAAGATATAATAGAGAAAATATGAAAAATTAGGATTTGGGGAAGAAAAGATAAGGTATTTTGGCTGATCTGGATATTCTGTGCGCCGCATGTGACGCGGATGCGTGAGTCATGCGATTGCGTGGTGGGTGATATTTTTCAAGTGACGCGGATGCGTGGGTCACGCAGTCGCATGACTTGATTTGTGCGAATGGCGCGAGGGCAGCGACGCGTTCGCGCAACTCTCTGTCTCAAACTTATTTTGCCAAAATATTTGGGTGACGCGATCGCATGGTTCACGCGATCGCGTGGATGGCTATTTCTGGAGGACGACGCGGCCGCGTGGGGCACGCGGTCGCATGACAGGGCTGGTGCTTCTAGCATCATTCCAGCCCCACTCCATCATTACTTGCTGCCATACACCCATTTACGTCGATTTCACAGGGCCACGCGTTCGCGTGGATGACGCGGACGCGTGGGAGGCTTATTTTTCAAATGACGCAGCCGTGTGGTTGACGCGGACACGTGGGCATTTTTGTGCCTATGACACGCCTCCAGCCACGCTTTCGCGTGACTCTCTTTCCAATTCTCTTTTCTTCAATATGCCCTGGTGAAGCGGATGCGTCAGCGATGCTGCTGCGTCGCGTGTGTGCTTTTTTTTTTTTAAATAAAATGTAGAATGCTCTTGCATACTATATGCAGCTATATGCAGGGATGATGAGAAGAGTCATTAACATCATAAAAATAAAGTAAAAACAAAACTAAGACTGAAACGGAACGATCATACCATGGTGGGTTGTCTCCCACCTAGCACTTTCCTTTTATGTCCTTAAGTTGGACGCTCTTTAGGCTCATTCTGCTTCTCTTGGTGGGTCTTCCAAGAGGAAGATCTCTAGTTCCTTTTGATTCTTCATCTTCTCACCATGATAAAACTTTAAGCGATGTCCATTGACCTTTAGAAATTTGGAGCTAGTAAGATTACACAGGTGGAAAACTCCGTATGGCTCTACCTTCTCTACTCTGTATGGACTTTCCCATCTTGATCTCAGTTTACCTGGCATGAGCCTCAGTCTGGAGTTATATAGTAGAACTAACTCCCCTGGTCTGAATTCTTTTCTTTTAATGTGCTTGTCATGGATAGCCTTCATTTTCTCCTTGTAACGCCTGGAGTTGTCATATGCTTCTAGATGGAGGTTCTCTAGTTCTGCTAGTTGTAGCTTTCTTTCAGCACCAGCTTTCGTAAGATTCATGTTGCACTCTCTTACAGCCCAGAAAGCTTTGTGTTCCACCTCTATGGGGAGGTGGCAAGCCTTTCCGTATACCAAGCGGAAGGGACTCATCCCAATGGATGTCTTGTACGCTGTTCTATATGCCTAGAGTGCATCGTGTAGCCTGGCACTCCAGTCCTTCCTATGAGGTTTTATTATCTTCTCCAGAATACATTTAATCTCTCTGTTAGAGACTTCTGCTTGCCCATTGGTCTGGGGATGATAAGCTGTTGCTACTTTGTGAATTATCCCATGCTTTTTCAGTAATCCTGTTAGTCTCCTGTTACAAAAATGGGTGTCTTGATCGCTCACGATTGCTCATGGTGATCCAAAGAGACAGATAACATGGTTTCTAACAAAGGAAACAACAGCGTTAGCATCATCAGTGCGGGTAGAAATTGCTTTCACCCACTTAGAAACATAATCTACGGCTAACAGTATATAAAAATAACCATTAGAATTTGGAAACGGACCCATGAAGTCAATACCCCAAACATCAAAAATTTCACAGAAAAGCATAAGCTGTTGAGGCATCTCATCCCTCTTGGATATATTACCAAACTTTTGGCATGGGGAACAAGATTTATAAAATTCAGCAGCATCTTTAAAAAGAGTAGGCCACCAGAATCCACAGTCTAGAATTTTCTAGCTGTTCTTTGAGGGCCAAAATGTCCTCCACTCTCAGATGAGTAGCAGGTCTCTAAAATGGACTGGAATTCTGATTGAGGCACACACCGTCTAATTACTTGGTCAGCACCACACCTCCATAAATATGGATCATCCCATATATAATATTTGGACTCACTTTTCAGCTTGTCTCTCTGGTGCTTAGTAAAATATGGAGGAAAATTGTGGCTAACTAGATAATTAGCTACAGGTGCATACTAAGAAACTACTTCAGATACTGCTTGTAAGTTATCAAATGGGAAATTATCATTTATAGGAGTGGAATCACCCTTAATGTGCTTAAGGCGACTAAGGTGGTCTGCCACTAAATTCTGGTTACCACTCCTGTCCTTAATTTCTAAATTAAATTCTTGTAACAGCAGTATCCAACGTATTAGCCTTGGTTTGGACTCCTTTTTTAGCTAATAAATATTTTAGAGCTGCATGGTCTGAATACACTACTACCTTAGTACCAAGTAAATAGGCTCATAATTTATCCAGAGCAAAAACAATAGCAAGAAGCTCTTTTTAGTAGTAGTATAATTAGACTGAGCAACATCTAAAGTCTTAGATGCATAAGCAATTACAAAAGGGTCCTTACCTTCGCGCTGAGCCAGTGCTGCTCCTACTGCATGGTTGGAAGCATCACACATGATTTCAAATGGCTGGCTCCAGCCGGGTCCTCTCACAATTGGAGATTGAGTCAGGGTGGTTCTCAGCTTATCAAATGCCTGCATACAATCCTCACTGAACTCGAACTTAATTTTCTTCTGCAGCAATCTGGATAAAGGTAATGCTACCTTACTGAAGTCCTTAATGAATCTCCTGTAAAAACCTGCGTGGCCAAGGAATGAACGGACTTCCCTCACGGAGGAGGGGTAAGGTAAACTAGAAATAACATCCACCTTTGCTGGATCTACAGAAATGCCAGTATTAGACACAACATGTCCTAGTACAATTCCTTGTTTGACCATAAAGTGACATTTTTCAAAATTTAATACAAGTTTTGTACTAACACATCTGTCTAACACTCTAGATAAACTATCCAAGCAAAGGCTAAATGAATCACCATATATGCTAAAATCATCCATAAAAATCTCCATACAGTTCTCAATAAGATCAAAGAAGAGACTCATCATGCATCTTTGGAAAGTAGCAGGTGCATTGCATAAGCCAAAGGGCATTCTCTTATAAGCATAAGTCCCAAAAGGACATGTAAAAGTGGTCTTTTCCTGATCTTCAGGAGCTATATGAATTTGGAAGTAGCCTGTATAACCATCTAAGAAGCAGTAATGGGATTTACCTGATAGGCGATCAAGCATCTGATCAATGAATGGCAAGGGGTAATGATCCTTGCGAGTGGCTTGGTTGAGACGCCTATAGTCAATGCAAACCCTCCATGAATTCCGAACTCTAGTTGTCAAGAGCTCTCCGTGCTCATTTCTTATTGTTGTGACTCCAGACTTTTTGGGCACCACTTGTACTGGGCTGACCCATTCACTGTCTAAGATGGGGTAAATGATATCTGCTTCAAGTAGTCTGGTTATTTCTTTCTTGACAACTTCTAAGATGGTAGGATTCAATCTTCTTTGAGGCTGACGGACAGGCTTTGCTCCCTCTTCTAAGAATATTCTGTGTTCACAAACTTGAGGACTAATGCCTAATATATCCGCCAAGCTCAATCTAATTGCTTTCTTATGTTTCCTCAGCACACTGAGTAGCTGTTCTTCTTGTTTAGAAGTGAGTTTCTTTACAATGATGACTGGGAACTTCTGCTTGTCCTCAAGGTAAGCATACTTGAGGTGTGGAGGAAGGGGCTTTAATTCTAATTTCTGCTCATAGCTAGGCTCTGGATCATCCGGGACTAGTGATAATGGTAAAGTCTTCTCATTGTTTTTAGAAAGTGTCCCCACATTTGGACCTTGCTCCATATACTTTTCTTCTAATTCTTCCTGGTGAACTTCAGCTACAGTTTCATCAATAATGTCACACTGGAAGATAGAATGATCTTCCAGAGGGTGCTTCATAGCTTCATTTAAACTGAAACTCACTGTTCTGCAATCTATCTCAAAGGAGTAAGTTCCTGAGAATGCATCCATCTTGAATTTTGAAGTCTTTAGGAATGGTCTTCCAAGCAGGATTGATGATGGTCTTCCTGAGTCATTAGGGGGCATTTCCAGGATGTAGAAATCAATGGGAAATGTGAGCCCCTTAATGCTCACTAGTACATCTTCAGCAATTCCGACTACTGTAATAATGCTTTTATCTGCTAACACAAAACGAGCTGTCGACCTTTTTAAGGGGGGGAAGCCTCAAAGTATCATATATGGACAAAGGCATTATACTAACACATGCTCCTAAATCGCACATACAGTCAGAAAATATCACACCTCCAATGGTACAGTTAACCATACATGGACCTGGATCACTACATTTTTCAAGTATATTTCCCATTAAAGCAGATATAGAACTACCTAAAAGAATAGTTTCTAATTCATTAATCTTATCTTTATGTATGCACAAATCCTTTAGAAACTTTTTGTATTTAGGTATCTGTTGAATAACATCAAAAAGGTGAACAGTTACCTCGACCTTTATGAATATTTCTACCATTTTGGGATCGAGTTCCATCTGCTTTCTGGGGTTCATTGCAAGTTGTGGAAATGGGACAGGGAGGGCGTGATTTGCAGCTTCAGCATCCCTTGGTGCTTCATTCTGTGGTTGAGCTTCTTCTTCTTCAACTATGTCTTGTACGTCCTCTTCTTCTTCAGCTTCTTCCACTTCCACCATATCCTCTGCTGGCACATTTTCTAGTGGATTTGGCTCTTCATGGTTCCTTTCCTGTAATGTAGTTTTGGACCTTAGGGTGATGGCATTGATGCCACCCTTGGGATTAGGCAGTGGTTGAGAAGGAATTCCATTAGAGTTTGAAGGTTGATGTGTGGAATTAAGTAAGGAATCCATCCGGGAGACGAGAGCTTATAAAGTGGCAGTCAAGCCATTCAGACTAGAGTTAAGCTGCGCCTGCATGTCTTGTTGTCCTTGCGCAAGAGAACGGAGCATCTCGTCATTTGATGAGGAATTAGAATAAGCAGTCAGAGAAACTTGTTGTTGGTTTTGCTGGGGTCCTTGTGACTATCTTAGGTGAGGTGCTCTGTAAGGCTGGTTCTGATTCTACTGTCTGTTGTTATTATTGTTATTCCACCTTTGGTTTCTATTATTGTCTCTGATTCCTCTATTAAAGTTATCCCTCTAGCCATGGTTAGAATTATCTCTCCAACTTTGGTTGGGGTTGTCCTGCCATCCATGGCTATAGTTGCCACTTTGGTTGTAGTTGCCACCTTGTTGATTGTATCCTTGATTCGGGTGGTCATATAAGTTGTGAGTGGCTACCACAGTGTTATCTTCCTGGAGCTACGGAAATTCATCAGTATAATGACTATAATCAGCACAGATCCCACATACTCTTTGTGGAACTAACTGTTGGTTTTGTTGTGGTGAAGGTTGAGCTTGTTGTGCTTGTTGTTAATTCAATTGCATCTACTTCAGTAGGTTGGTCATTTCACATATACTCTGGGTGAGATCAGTAGTCTCTTTGCTAGTGGAAATCTCTGCAACAGCTTTGGAATGGTTGCGCCTCTGTCTGTGATTCCTAGTGGACTCAGCTAAGTCGCTGATCAGCTGCCATGGTTCATCCGCAGTTTTGTACTTTTTCAGAGAACCATTATTGGCACCTTCCAGTGTAGTCTTATCCTGGGGGTTCATGCCTTGAGTGAAGTAGCTGATCAATACTAGTTTACCAATAATGTGATGGCGACATGCGTCCAGGAGATTGTTGAAGCGCTCCTAATATTCATAGAGAGTCTCTAATTCACCGTGAACAATGCAGGAGATCTCTTTTCTCAGTCTATCTGTGACTTCAGCTGGGAAGTATTTTTCCAAAAATTTTCTCCTGAGTGTATCCCAGTTGGTAACGGTTGCTTCAGGTTGGGAGTAGTACCACTCCCTTGCCTTTCCCTCAAGAGAAAATGGGAAAGCAGTTAACAGAATGGAAGTTTCATCTGCACCATGACGCCTAACAGTAGAACAGGCTGTCTGGAAATCCCTAAGGTGCTTGATAGGCTCTTGAGCAGGTAAGCCATGAAACTTGGGCATTAAGTTAATCAATGCGGTTTTTAGTTCAAAACTTGGGCTCCTGGCTCCTGGAGAGTAATCCTTTTAGGTGCTGCCATGTTTTCTGCACGTAAATCAACTGGATCAGTAGTAAAGAAGCTTGTTTCGCTCTCAGATGGCAGTTCAGATTCACCCTCAGATGAGACTGGTGAATTGATCATAATCACTTCACCACCCTCGGAGGCTAACCGACGTCGAGTTCGTCTAATATGTGAAAGAGTTCTTTTAATTTCAAGATCAAATGGCACTAAACTCGGATCAGGCAATGAACGCGTCATTCAATGAGAAAAACAAATAGCTCATGGTAACAGAAGTAAAAATAAAATATGCAAATAAAAATAAAATATATACACTAATTAATAATTTAGCACACTATTGCAACTCCCCAGCAACGGCGCCAAAAATTGATGCGTGGCAGAAGTTAACCAATTTTGAGATTTCAATTAAGAGACAGCGTTGCACGTATAGCTCTTAACCGGCTAAGATCTGCCTCACTAATTTAAAAAGGGTTGTCACAAATTTTAGAAATAAAATACTGGGAGTATGAGTCCCAAGTCGTCTCCCAACGAGTTGCAGGAAAGAGTGCTAATTTATTAACTAGGGGTTTTCAGAAAAATTGAGTTTTGATAATGAGTAATTAAAATGATTAAAAATTAAAACAATAAAAATAAACTAAGAATAGTTATTGATACTCTGAATAAAAGGCCTTGACTGGGGGAATAATTAAGTGGAACTTCTATCCTTGTTGGGATCTTCTCATGTGTAATGTAAAAAGCTTATTGTTCTCACTCGATTTTCCCTTACTAAATAAGGAAAGGTATGGTGATTAAACTAACTCTTACCCTCAGATCCTAGTCCTCTCCCTTAGGGAGGTCTTGTAACATCCCGCATTTTTGAAAATCTAAATATAAATAAATTGAGATTTTATCTTATTAAGTTTAAACTTTGTAATTTTAGAAATTACTTTATTAGAAATAATTAAATAGATTCGGAGATAATTTCATTTAGACCAACTAAGCTTCTTAAGCAATTTTATTATAATTGAATATTTTGCATATTCTTAGTAGTTGAAAAATAAGAAAGAATTGTACAATTTAATTTAAGTAACTTTTATTTTGAAAAAGTTACGATTTATTTTATTAATTTGATATCTTATTTTATAAATCAATCAATTAAGAGTAATTAAATTAGTTTACTAATATTTTGAGTTAATTCAATTAATATTCTTGTGTAAATTTTTATAGTTGGTTATTTTATATATTTTGAAAATTATATAATTTAATTTAAATAATTTCTATTATGGATAAATTATGGTTTATTTTATTAGTTTGAGCTCCTAGAGATTAATTTATTAGGGATGATTAAATTGATTTTTTATAAATACTTTGAGTTTAAGTTAATAAATATTTTGTGTAATCTTATTACAATTGATCATTTTATATAATTTGGAATTAAGAAAAATAATAAAAAGTTATATTATTTAATTTGAATAATTAGTTTTGAGTTTAAATTATATTTTATAAAAATGTGATTAATATGCTTATTTTATAATTTAAATTAGAAATAATCAATCCAACTTAGCAATATGTTGATAAATAATATTCTTAAATATTTTTAATAGAGTATATTTGATTTTAAGATTACTCTACCCTTCAATTTTATCAAAATATCTATTCATATTTATCTTTATTCCTTTATAAAATGTTTTATTTCTAACCCAAAATCCCTAAATTAATTTAGAAACCCTAATTTCCCCAATTCACAAATCCTAACCCCTTTACCGCTTTCTCCCAAAACGCAGTCACACACACACACAGAGGAGAGGAGAGCGTCTGAGAGAGCTGAGAGGAAAAAAGGGGACTACACCACATCGTCGTCCAGCCGCCGTCCATCCCGCCATCACCGGCGTCTCACTGCTGTCGCTGTGGAGACTGAATGCCTTCGAGTTTCCTGCCGCCACCTTGGAGGCCGTCTATCATCAAGAGCGTCAGGAGAAAGAGAGAGGGACGAACTCGCGAGGGAGAGAGAGGAGGTTGCGCTGCGCAACCGTGGAGCCCGTCACACGTGTCACCACCGTCGGAAACAGAACCACGAAGAGGAGAGGAAGAACGACATTGGGAGGAAACTGTGAGCTGCAAGCCGCTGACCGAGAAGAAGCCTTGTCTTCGTCGCCGCATTGGAGTCATCGCTGCCAACGCCGCGAACCGCCGTCAGCGCTGCCGTTGAAGGAAGCTCGCCGTCATAGTTCAATCATCATTGAGCTTGAAGGAAAGCGCCACTGAAATACCCGACAACAGCTTCCCCTGCGTTCCCAATTCCATTCTTGAAACTGTAACACTCTTGCTCGTGCTCTGCTTCCCGATTTTATTTCTCTACTATATTTTCATTCTGAATACAATATAGTGTATGTTCTTGTTTTGTATTGTTATCGCCATCGTCAATCTAGATCCTAGTCATCCCTGTCGTTCATGCCCCTTTACTGCACCTGTTTCTCTACTGCTATTATTTGGAGTACCGGCGTTGATGCTATTATGAATCTGTTAGAGTTGCTATTGATGAGTCTGATGCTACTTTAATCTGGATTGATCTTTTCCTTGATCATTGTCTATTTACACATTTTATTATCACTGCCATGCTTGTTCTGAGTTGATTCTGGTATATGTCTTGTCTTGAAATCCCCAGGGCTGTAATTGTTCTTTATTCCCATCCAATTTTAATTCTCTGTTTCGCTGTAACTATCATTACTGTTGTGGAATTGTCGCCGTTGCGAGCATGATTAGAGATAGTGCCAGGTTCGGATTTGCATGGGAATTGCCACTGCTGTGAGTCAAAAGGAAAAGCCGCTCACAGCATTTAATCTTACGAGTTTCGACATCGAGGTATGGGGTTTAAAATAATTTTAATTTAGGAATGCCAACAAGGTTTACTGAATAACTACAAATAGTATTAATAGTTGTGAGTAATTAATTGATTATATGAATGTTGGATTGTGATTGCGATTGTGCTTGGTGGTGTGATTGAGTTGATTGTAATTATGTGCGGTAGATGATTGAATTATTGATTATTGGTTGTTGAAATGGTTGTTTGGTATATTGCTATGGTTGTGAAAGTGACTTGAGATTAGTAGAGGATTGTGGTTTTGACTGATTATGTATAAATGGTTGAGACTAAGATAATCATCTGATATATTTGATATTGGATTGAGAATTGTTGAAGAATTAGGGCCTAAAAGACTAAACCATTATTAAGAATCTGGTTTTCAAAATAGAATGGTTACTTTGAGGACGGCCTAGTAATTTGCTAGTGATCGAAATGGTGTGAGATTAAAATTTGAGTAAACTTTAACAAGTGTAGTTGTTAGGATTTAAATTTGAAGGTTTTGTATTAACTGAAGATTTAGTTATGATTTTTCAAAGTTAAGCCGTAAAATCTGATTTTCTGCATTATATTTAAGTGAAAACAGTAACTTTGAAAGATTGTAACTAATTCTGTGATGATCGAAATTGTGTTGAACCAAGTCCTGGTTAAACTTGAGAATAATTGGGACTGAATTGGAGAGTTTGAGAGCTTTTCATTAAATATAAAATTTATGGTGAATATTTGAGTAATGGTTGTGGGATCTGATTTTTACTGCAGAATTTTTGGAACAGTAGTAACTTGTTGGCTCTGCTGTGAAAGTTCCGAATTAAATTTTGAAGCGAAACCAATTTTAAATAAAACTTTAGTCCTATTATTTTAATTTCGTAAAATTTCAGAACGGTTGAACTTGCGGTTTAAAAGATACGAATTTTTGAAATACGATGCATTATGCAGTAAAGGCCAGATTCTGTTTTCTTAAATCAGTAAATTTGGGAGTTTATAACTTTTGAACCTGGTTGGATATCGAGGTGCAACCAATTGGAAGTGAAAATTAAGTATATTTAGCATATGTGACTTAAATTTCAGGGCTATCCATGTTTTAATGAGTAAGTTATGGGACTTGGAAGAAGATAAGTTCATTAAGTTTTAAAATAGAATTCTGCAGAAAATTAGTCAACTTCTAGGTTATATAACTTCTTCATTAAAAATGATATTGACCTGGGACCAATTGGAAAAGAAACCTGGATAAGTAGAGTTATACTATATTAATTTTTAAAGTCATTGGATTTAACTTGGATTTTATATTGGATTTTGAATATCACATGCTGCTGCTGTTTTTCTAGTTTTATGCACGGCAGAGCAGTCACGGTTTTTCCTTTATTCCTAAGGCTAGAAAAACCAGAAAATTATAATCTTTGATTTGTTAGAAAGCTTATTTCAAGATGAACACCTGGACATAAATTTTTCACAATTCCGAGTTTATTTGCTATATTAAAAACAGAAAAGAAGATAGAGTGTTGAGAATGTCTGAGTGAGAGTTATGAGTTCATAAAATTAAAGATGAACCTTAGCATCATAGGGCTGATTCAATGTTGGAATTTGTCTGATTCTGAATTGATTTAAATTTTGGAGAGGTTGAAAAGATTTTGGTAAATTGTTTGGTTGGGACCCGTAAGGATGGCTAAGTCCTATTTTTAAAGGAGATTATGTCCAAATTTTTATAAAAGTATAAGGACTTAATCAAAATCAATATTTAAGGCTTATTTAATGATAATAACTTCAATGATTCTTTTAAGAAAAGATTATTTGGTATACGAGATTGTTGGCAAGGGCGTGGGTCTTGTCCCGCTTGCGTACTTGCAATTATGAAAGAAAAAGGAAAGAGTAAAGTACTTATTGTATGATTATCTGTTGCTTGAGGCAACCCAAGAGATATTTGTTTATTTGTTTGTTACTTGAAGCAACCCAAGAGATGTTTGTTTGTTGCTTGAGGCAACCTAAGAGATATTATTTGCTTATTTGTTGCTTAAATGCAACCCAAGAGATAATATTTATTTATCTGTTGCTTAAAGCAACCCAAGAGCTTCTGTAGGGAAACTAGGATACCTACAACAATTTTCCGTTCCCAAGAGTATATTTCCTACGAGTAGAAAGCAGAGGCTGTCTCAATAGAGCTGCTAATAATTATATGCGCATTTATTTGAACGAAAAATCGTATTCGGAATATCGTGAACTCGTGACCGGATAAATGTCGGGAATGTAGGTGCTAACCGACACATGAGCTCATGGCCTGCACTAGGACTAAACATTCATCATATTCATCTATGTGATATTGTTTGGGTGTGTATATTGTAATTGGTTTGCCTAAGTGAATAATTCTGTTTAATTGCTAATTGCTATACTTGATATAATTGCTCTTGATTGTGTTTGAACCTCATTACCTGTGTTTGTAACTGATTGTTTGGATTGTGGTGATTGGATGTTGATTGAGTTGTTTGGGCCTAAGGCCATGACTGATACGTTTGAGGTCTAGTAAAGTATGAAAAATCAAACTGGTTTAGCATAGACTTAATGATCCTATGCTTGGAACAGGTTGGTCATTCATACAGTCTAGGAAACTTTTAAGAGTTTTATAAAGAAAATATGGGTCTAGGATTTTAAATAATTAACCAATGCTTTTAAAGGAGGTTAATTTTCTTTTAGATGTCTCTGAATGAAATTAACTATTTGCGCTTTATTCTTTACTTTCACGGCATTCTCGACCTCTACTGAGAACATGTAGTTTGGTTCTCACCCCCAAATTTTCCACCCATTCAGTGACAAAAGTTTGAAGATGCAATATGAAGCTGCAAGTGATTAGTAGGCTTTCTTTATGGTTTTAATTGCTTTCATAGAGTCCCCTCGCTCTTGTCCTTTGAGGTTTTATTTTAATAGAGGGGTAGGTGTTGTATTTGGGTTTATATGACTTCTTATGTATAAGAATTACTATTAATAATACTTATATGATTTTTATTATTATTTGCAATGTTTATCCTTGATACATGTCATTAATGAATAAAAACAAAATTTTCTGGCATTTTCTTAAAATTGAAACGCGAAATCGATACAAAGGCTCAGTAATTAAGTACTTAATACTAGAAAAGGTCACGTAACGTTCTTTCTAGTAGAAATACCCTGACTTAAGCAAGGTATTTTGCTGGATGGGACGTTACAGGTCTAGTGTTAGCAGGTATGGAATTAGCTAACAACGTCCAGTTTAACCAAGCACTTGAGCATTCCAACTCAAGTATCGCCTCTTAATCAACCCCCATGTCAAGTAGAAATTCTACTCCATTGACATGAAATTAATAATCATAAAGATATGAGAAGACATAATTAATTAAAAAAAATAGAGAATTAAAATTAATTAAAATAAAAATAACTCTATATATTAATCAATTCAAAACGCAACATAATTATCTGAACAAAATCAATGAGTAACTAATTAAAAATAAGGGAATAAAGAAACAAACTAAAGTAATATCTTCAACGGAGGTAATGACTCTCAGCATCCAAAAATCCAAGCAAAAGCATAAACTATCAATGTAATGGAACTCTCAAAACTCATATCTAAAACTAAGAGTAATCCTAATGTGATGAATCTGAATGTCTGTGGATGCTTGCTGAGTTTCTGCATGTTCCCTAGGTTTAGTCTATATTTCTGGGCCGAAAATTGGGTCAAAAACCGGCCTGAAATCGCCCCAGCGTATTCTTTTATTTTTGCAGATCGCGCAGGTCACGCGTACGTATCGTCCACGCGTTCGCGTCATTCAGTGATTTTCCTTGTCATGCGTTTGCGTCGTCCACGCATTCGCGTCATTCGTGCAGACTTCAATCCATGCGTTTACGTCAGGCATGCGTTCGCGTCGCTGCGAATTCTCCATTTCGCGCATTCGCGTGGGCCATGTGCTCGCGTCATTGGTCGCTGGTCATCTCCTTAGTTTCTTGTGTTTCTTCCAATTTTGCAAGCTCCCTCTCCAATTTCCAAGCCATTCATGCCCTATGAAGCCTGAAACACTTAACACATGGATCACGACATCGAATGGGATAAAGGAAAATTAAAATACATAATTAAAGGTCTCTAGGAAGCAATTTTTCAACCATGGAGTGATTTTGGGAAGGAATTGTAAATACATGCTAATCGTATGAATAAGTGGGTAAAGATTTGATAAAACCACACAATTAAATACAATATAAATCATAAAATATTGGTTTATCACATAGTCACTAGCATCACACATTAATTGAAATGGTAAATCCCAGTCAGGAGGAGCTATGATGGGAGCAGATGTTAGGTTTGCTTTCAGAGTTTCAAAGGCAAGCAAACAGTCAGTATCAAAGATAAAAGGAATATCAGCAACCAATAGGTTGCTCAATGGTTCAGCAATTTTAGAAAGATCCTTTATAAATCTTCTATAAAATCCTGCATGACCCAAGAAACTCCGGACTGCCTTAACATTGGTTAGTGGTGGTAATTTTTCAATTACCTCCATCTTTGCTCTATCAACCTCAATTCCCTTGCTTGAAATTTGGTGTCCAAGAACAATACCTTCTGTAACCATAAAATGACATTCCTCCCAATTTAAAACAAGATTTGATTCTTGCCACCGTTTCAAGACCAGAGATAAATGCTTAAGGCAGGATTCAAAAAATTACCAAAACCAGAAAAGTCATCAATAAATACCTCAATAAATGTTTCAACCATATCAAAAAAAATGAAAGCATACACCTCTGAAAAGTTGCTGGGGCATTACAGAGTCCAAACGTTATTCTCCGATAAGCAAATATTTCAAAAGGACACGTGAATGCCGTCTTTTCTTGATCTTGAGGGTCCACTGCAATATGATTATATCCAGAATATCCATCTAAAAAATAATAAAAAGCATGACCAACTAACCTCTCAATCATCTGATCAATGAAAGGCAAGAGGAAGTGATCCATCCTTATAGCAGTGTTGACTGTTGAGCCTTCTGTAATCTATGCACATTCGCCATCCTGTGACGTTCCTTGTGGAAATTAGCTCATTCTTTTCATTCTTGATAACTGTCATCCCTCCTTTCTTGGGAACTACCTGCGCAGGACTCACCCAAGGGCTGTCAGAAATAGGGTATATAATGACGGCTTCCTATAGTTTCAATACCTCCTTTTGGACCACTTCTTTCATGGTTAGATTTAGCCTCTTTTGTGGTTGCACAACCGGTTTAGCATCTCTTCAAGAAGGATCTTGTGCATACACTTGGTTGGACTAATCCCCTTTAAATCACCAATGGTCTACCCAAGAGCCGTTTTATGACTCTTGAGCACTCTAATCAGTGCCTCTTCCTCCTCAAGCTTCAAGGAAGAGCTAATATTCATTGGATATGAATTATTCTCACCTAGGATTTCTCCCTCTACTTTAGGCATGATTGGCAGGTCCTTCTGACATGGTGACTCATCAATATTAAGCAAATTATTCTTAGAGAGAGGATCTAGAACATCATCAAGTGCCTCAGCTTCTAGCAGCTCTTGAACAAGTGGTTTAACAACATCAACTCTCATACACCCCTCAGAATCATTAGGGTGTTTAATAGCTTCAAACACATTAATGACCATCTGTTCGTCATTGACCCTCAGGGTTAGTTCACCCTTTTGCACATCAATTAGAGCTATACCTATACCTAAAAAGGGTCTTCCAAGAATAATAGAAGACTTTTTATCCTCTTCCATATCCAATATGACAAAATTAGTAGGAAAAATAAATCGGCCCACTTTCATAAGTAAATCCTCAACAACCTCCACAGGAATCTTAATAGAAAGGTCAGCAAGTTGAAGAGAAATACGAGTGGGTTTTACCTCATCAATTTGGAGCTTTTTCATCACTGAAAGTGGCAATAGGTTGATGCTAGCTCTAAGATCACACAAAGCTATATGAATAGTGACATCTCCAATGGTGCAAGGAATTACAAAGCTTCCTGGGTCCTGCATCTTTTCAGGAAGTTTATGTTGAATAATGGCACTGCATTCCCCACCACTATCTCACTTTCCTTCCAATTCCTCTTGTTAGTCAACAACTCTTTCATGAACTTAGCATAGAGAGGCATTTGCTCAAGGGCCTCAGCAAAAGGGATGTTGATTTAAAGCTTCATGAAAACATCTAAAAATCTGGAAAATTGCTTGTCTTTGGAAGCCTTCGGGAGCCTCTAAGAGTAAGGCATTTTAGGCTTGTATTTAGGAGCCTTACGCAATGTCGGATGAGTGTCAAGAGAGGCTAGAAAAGGGTTAGTTGCATGCCTAGGAGGGGCGTGTTCTACCTCCTCTGTCTTCTCCTCCTGAACTTCTTTTTCAATTAACTCCTCATTTACCTTGGTCTTTAAACCAGCTACTTTACCGCTTCTTAGTTGAATAGCCTTGCAGTCTTCTCTTGGATTTACCACTGTGTCACTAGGAAGGGTATTAGGAGGCCACTCAGGTATTTTCTTGCTCAACTGGCCTACTTGCACATCCAAGTTTCTAAGTGAAGCTCTAGTCTCTTGCATAAAACTTGCAACTAGTGATTCCAGATCAGTGTTTTTCTGAGGTGGAGAAGTTACTTGCTGAGGTTGCTGTGGTTGAGATGACTGGAACTGGCGGTTATTAAAATTATTCTACTAAAAACTGCCCTGAGGATTATTAAAATTCTATTGCCTCTAAGGTTGCTCTCTCCACCCAAAATTTAGGTGATTTCTCTACCCCTGATTAAAGGTCTTGGAATATAGATCATTATTGGGGTTTCTAAGAGCATTCCCTATATAGTTGACCTGTTCAGGAGGAAATTGAGCATATTCATAATTCTCACCTTCAATGAAGCCACCATTCATGTCATATGAAGCCTCTTGAGGAGGATTCTAAGCACTAATAGCTAAAACCTGCATCCCACTCAAGTGTTGAGTAAGCATATTGATCTGTTGAGACATAACCTTGTTCTGATCAAGAATAGCATTGAAGGTTTCTACTTCCAAGACTCCTTTCTTCTGAGGAGCCTCAGAGTTCATAAGATTCTTATTAGAGGAGCAGAGATATTGGTTGCTAACAACCAACTCAATAAGCTCAGCAGTCTCTTCCGGCATCTTCTTCATATGCAATGAACCACCTGCAGAGTTATCTAAACACATTTTGGCCATTTCACAAAGGCCATCATAAAAGATCTCTATCTTGGTCTACTCAGAGAACATGTAAGGAGGGCATTTCTTGGTCATCAGCTTGTATCTCTCCGAGACTTCATAGAGGGTCTCACCATCTCTCTGCCTGAAGGTCTGAATATCCACCCTTTGCTTAGTCAGCTTCTGTGGTGGGAAGAATTTAGACAAAAATCCATTGACTACCTGATCCCAAGTGTCGAGGCTCTCCTTGGGCTGAGAATCAAGCCATTGCTTTCCTCTATCCCTCATAGCAAATAGAAGAGCATGAGCTTGTAAACCTCAGGATTCACTCTATTTATTTTCACAGTGTTAGAAATTTACAGGAAGTTAGAGATGAATTGGTTTGGATCTTCCTACGGGAGTCCATGATACTGACAATTTTGCTATACCAGAGTGACTAACTAAGGCATCAGCTCAAAGTTGTTTGTAGCTATAGGAGGCAACACAATACTGTTTCCATAGAAATTAGGATTGGGAGTAATGTCTGAGCCAAGCATCCTTCTAGGTTGTTCATTCTCATTCTGATTTACCACATTGGCATTGACAAAATTGTTGTGGTTAGGATCCATTGTGAGCTCCTCAGTTTCTTTTGCAAGAGTATCACTGAGATTTTCACCAGATTTATAGAGTCTAGCCTGTTGCAAATGCCGCCTCAAAGCCCGTTCAAGTTCAGGATCAAAATCTATAAGAGGTTTCTTGTTCCTGTTCCTGCTCATAAACAACAGAAAAAAAGAAAAGATGGGAAGCTCTACATCAGAGTGCAGAGAATTCCTAGTGAGGTAACATGTGTAAAAGAAATAAAATAGAACAACTAAATAATTAAAGAAAAAATTTCAAAAATTATAAATAAAATTAAATTGAAAATTTCGAAATTTATAAACAAAAATGGACAGGAAATTAAAAATAAAAATCATTAGGTAACACCAAACTTAATTTCAGAAATTAAGGAAAATTAATAGCAAGAAATTTCAAAAATTAAAAGGAAAAATTAAATAAAATTAAAGCTAAAACGCCTAATCTAAGCAATCAAACAACTAATAGTTATCAATCACAGTCAATCCCTGGCAACGGTGCTAAAAACTTGTACGGAATTTATAACCCACAAACTAACCGACAAGTGCACAGGGTCGTACCAAGTAGTACCTCAAGTGAATGAGGGTCGATCACACGAGGATTGATGGACTAAGCAACAATGATTGAATGATTTACATAGTTAGACAATCAGAAAAGAGTGTTTGGGTTTCAATTGTATTAAACAGTAAATTCAGAAAATCAGAAAGCAAGCAGTAAACAGGTTGTGAAATATATGAGTAAAACAGTTAAGGTTTCAGAGATATTTATCTTTCGGATTAACTTTTCTTACCAACTACTTTAATCATGCAAGATTTAACTCATGGCAAACTCTTTGTGACTAAACTCTAATTCCTTAGACCTTTTTAGTCTTCTCTAACCTTCATCAACTGCCAATTCCTTGGTCACTTGATTCCAATTAGAGGGTTAAGTCCAAAACTAGTTTATGTGCCATATAAACCCTAATTATCGAAATATAAGAGGATTATATGTCACATCTTCCATTAAGTCCAGATAATTAGTGATTTAGGAGAATCTTTTTTCAAGTTGTTGTTCAGGTAAATTGTGTTTCCAACGTTTACAAGAACTCAATCAGAATAAAGGTCATACTTCCGTTCCACCCAGATTCATAAGATGAAGAACGAAATAATTCTTGAATTTGAAATCAATACATGAATTAAAATAGAAAAGTAATAGTGTTAATCCATAGAATAAACAGAGCTCCTAACCTTAACAGTGGAGGTTTAGTTACTCATGGTTGAGAGAGAAAACAAGGATTCTGAAAACTGTAAATTACGGAATGAGGTCTGAGAGAAGAGAAGAGCCCGAAGGGCTGATTCTTTTCCTCTTTTATATCTAATCCTAATTAATGTAAAATATATTTTCTAAAACTAAATAATATCTTTTCTTATTTTAAAATAAAATAAGGTTTTAATCAAAATTAATTAAAACACTCGTGCAAGCCTTGATGAGACATGGGGGCCATTGCAAATCATTGAGCTGGCCCCTAACTTGGAAAATCCCAAGTTAGGCGCCACTATGGCAGCACGACTTGGAGGTTATCCTTTAATCCTAGCGCCTAACTTCAGGATTCTGAAGTTAGGTGATGCCTTGGCAGCACACAATTCACACACAAGTCCCTCTTCTGGCGACTAACTTGGGAAATGGCAAGTTAGTCTCCAGTATGGCCGAGCATGCTGGAGAAGCAGTGTATACTATTACACATAATTGGAAAGCTCTAAATGTTAGCTTTCCAATTCCATTGAAATCATGTCAATTAGATATCTGTAGCTCAAGTTATTCTTGTTGGAGTGCAAGGAGGTCAAGATTGACAACATCATTCACTTTCTTTTCTTCTTCTACAAAATTCTATCAAACTCATCCGAATACTATCTGAAATAAATAGAAATATGCTCACGCATCAGGGATTGGGTGGAGTGAGAGGTGGGTTGAGAGAATCAAGGGAAGTGATGGGTGATGGGATGGATGAATGTGGATCAAAAAGTGGGTGAGATAGGAGAGAGAATGGATAAGAATGAAAACACTTTATAATTGAATCAAATATATATTAAAATAGAAGAATAATAATCTTAATCCATAGAAATAAACAGAGCTCCTAAGCTTAACCAGGAGATTTAGTTGCTCATAACTTACAGAGAAAACAGGTTTCTGAAAAGTACGGAAGGAAGAAGATCCTAAAGTTATCTTTTCCTTTAATTACTAACCTAATAATAAATACTAGACCTAAAAGATATTATTTTCTAAATAAAAATTACAATAAGAAAATAAAATAAAACTAAGAAGTGCTAAATCCACTTGGAGGCCCAAAGAGGTGTGAAACGGGCTGCTGCTGGCATTTAACTTCAGGAATGGGTGTTAAACGCCAAGGGGGGAAGCGTGCGTCTCTAGTTTGTGCCCCCTGTTGGCCTTAAACGCCGGGTGGGCGTTTAGCACCCAGGGGGGTGTTGCCAGCATTTTTCTTTCTTGCTTCAAGCTTCTCCAAACTACTCCGAATTTTACCTAAAATCATAAAAATACAAGAAAAACTCAAAGTAGCATCCAAAGGTAATTTTTTCACTAAAATGATGTAAAAATAAATAAAATCAAACTAAAAACAACTAGAAAATGATAGTAAAAAGGGTATAAGATGCTCACGCATCAAATAAGTCCTTCAAACACCCAATAAGTCACAAAGTCCATTCCTAACATTATTAAAGATGTTAAACTACCAATTGAACTTAAGAAAACCAACTAAAAATGGAAATTCAACTTATTCATCAACTATATATAAAAAAATAAAATGAAAGAATGTTACCATGGTGGCGTATCTCCCGCCTAACACTTTTGTTTATTGTCCTTAAGTTGGACAATTGGGGATGCCATTGCTATGGTGGCTTGTACTTGAATTCTTGTACCGATCTTCTTGTTTATTCTCATAATTCCACTTGGGTATCATAACTTCTGAAGTTTGCTTTAGACACCAGGTCATCCTCCTAGATCCTTTCAATTGAGCACTATGCCAACCTTGGAAATCAAATTTTGAAGTTTCAACCTTAATGAGCCTAAATTTAAATTGCCAACCACTACACCTCCCTCTCTTGCTCTTCAATCCACAAAGAGCTCTAACTTGACCATCTGTCTCAAGAAGATCATATTCAAGTGGGATAATAAAACTTAAGGATAAGAGTTTTACCCACTCAAATGTTGTGTTGGATGGTGACCTAGGAAGAGAGACTTCCAACAACCTTGTAATTTTCACTCACTTGTGCTCCCCTTTGATTACATCTACCTCTTGACAAGCTTCTTCAATTTCCATTTATTTGCCAAATTCTTCCATATATTCCTTATTGATCAAAATATATCTTGGGGGTTGTGCACATTCCTCATTAACGCTAGTTTCACATCCAATAAAAGAAGCCTCAACAAAATCACTAATGTCACGTGTTAGTGTGGAATTGTCTTCAATTGTGAGATCTACCTCTTGTTCAATTTTCCCTAATTCTTCAACCACTTCTTCAAATTCCATGTATTCAACCTTCTCCACTTGTTGCAAACTACGCTTCAACTCTTCTTCTTTACCTTGACGCTCCAAGCTCTCTTCCACTTCACATTTTCCTATTGAAGTTAATTCTTGACATTTATTTATGGATGTTCTTGGATTGTGGCATGAATTTTATGAGTCAAAGTGGGCTCTAATTTTGGCCAAGGAAGCCACGAGAGCGTCAAGCCACCCTTGGGATTCTTGGAGAAAACTTGCTGAAGATTGAAAAGTTTCTTCCATGGAGGATTATGGTGTAAAAGATTGTTAATAATGTTGGAGGTAGCCATCATATATAGGAGGTGATGGTTCAGGAGGGTTGTGGGAGTAATGATGTTGGGGTGGTAGTAGCTCAACGGGTGCTCGTTCATAATGGTCACAAGGGTGTGCATAAGGAGGATATGGATTTGGATCATGTGGAGGTATTTGGAAGAAGTTGGATATGGTTTGAGGGTATTGTGGTTGAGAGAAATATTGAGAATGGTGGTCATATGAATATGGTGGTTGAGGTTTATAATCATAGAAATGGCCACCATAGTCATTAGGTTAGTAAGCACCATAGGCAAGATTGTAGTCATAGTGGTTGTAGAGGAGGAGATTGCCATGAAGATTGTCTATATGCATGTAGCTCTTCTCGCAAGTGATAATTCCTTCCTTGGTGAAAACCATAATTGAAATTGCCATTTCCTAAATATTTTCACAACCATACCCGAAACCATAAGGATGAGAATACATAAGAAAAAGAGAAAATCAAAACAATGAATATCAAAAAGCAAACGAAAAAAAAAACTAACTCCTAACTATTAGCAAAAACTAAGAAATAACCAAAAAGCAATCTATTCACTATATTCACATATTCACAATAGCCAATAATATAACACAATTTCAATTCTCCCGCAACGGCGCCAAAAACTTGATGAGAGCCAAATGTTGGTTTAGAATTTTCTCAAAAAGAATTACGTTGCAAGTGTAGGTCCAAACTAAAAAAAGACCCTAATCAAAATTTAAAAAGGTTTTCACAATAAAAATTAAAATAACCAAAAGTAGTATCCCAAGTTGTTCCCCCTAGGAATTGCAATCAAGTGCTCAATTATTGGCTATGAGGGAATCAGGGGTTTTGGTAGCACTAAACAAGAAATGTAAATAGCAAGAAATTAAAGATGCAAACAATAATTAAATATCAAAAATAATTAAACTAAGGCAATTAAAGAAATCAACTAAGAAAGATCTTAGCAAGCGTTGATGGTTAAGAATCGCTATCCTTGTTATTAACCACAACATGATCATTATAAAGAGCAAACCCACTTTGTTTTCCCCAACATTGAAGGAAAGTCAAATGGACTTAATTAATCCTAATCCATAAGTCCTAATCAACTTACTAATTGAATTAGCAAAAGATTAGTGTCAATGAAAAAAAGACTAATTAAGATCTCTAAATTATCAATCAATTTGGATATTAGTAACTCAAGGTTACTAGGGTTACCAACCCAAGCCAAGATTGTAAAAATCTACTCTAAAACAAAAAAGAGCATTTCATCAAACTCCTAGAATACAATAAAGGCAAACATCATAAAATGAAAGAATTAATAAAATACCATAACTAACCAAAGCAAGAAATTAATAATAGCAACTAAAGCAAACATCAAAGTACATGATATAATACCCTACCACATAGAGTTTTACGCTTAAGCCGTAAAATAGATGTGGTGTGGTATTACGACCTCTAAAATTATATATATATATATATATATATATATATATATATATATATATATATATATATATATATATATATATATATAAGAAATTCGTAATAAGAGCCTTGAAGAAAAGTTTAAACAAAACCATAAAAAGAAAATCCCATTACACTCGAAAACGTAAAACCGGATAAACCGAAAAGGATAAACCATAACTATAAGGAGTAGAATACCAAGAATACATAATATCAAGCTCCAGACTCGACCTACGAAGCTGAGGCCGGCCGAAGTATATATATATATATATATATACAATACAAAAATATCCCAAACAGAAAGCTCATAATATTGTTTCTCCAAGTCACCTCTAGGAGGGACAAAATCCAAAATATACAAGCGGAGAGTCTATATACATATAAACAAGGCATAAAACAAAATATAGTAATCTTTAAATATCCATCTACGCTTGCAGTTGAAACTACAGACTGATAAACCCATATTTTATGATGTATTTTGTGCTCAATTTAAGTGATTTATTCAAGACTCCACTCACTTATTCATGTAAATTGAATGGTATTACTTTCCCTTCCTTATTATGTGATATATGTGAAAAACATGTTTCCTAAGCTTTAAAAATATTAATTTTAATTACCCTTCATTACCATTCGATGCCGTGATTTGTGTGTTAAGTATTTTCAGATCTCCTAAGGCAGGAATGGCTTAGAGGACAGAAAGGAAACATACAAAAATGGAAGAAAAGTACGGAAATGGAGTTTTGAAGAAAAGGGTAGCGACGCGAATGCATGAACGACGCGGCCGCGTGCCTAGCGCGAAAAGGCAGCGACGCGAACGCGTGACTGACGCGGACGTGTGCCTTGAGCAGAACGCAAATGACGCGTACGCGTGACTGAAGCGAACACGTGACAAGGAAAACTCCCAGTTGACGCGACTGCATGATCCACGCGGACACGTGACAGACGCCACATGCAGAAACTACAGAAAACGCCCCCAGCAATTTCTGAAACCCTTTTGGCCCAGATCCAAGTCTAGAAAACACAGATTAGAGGTTATAAAGTGGGGGAATGCATCCATTCATTAACATGTCTTCCATTATTCACTTTTCATAATTTAGATGTAGTTTTTAGAGAGAGAGAGAGGTTCTCTCCTCTCTCTTAGGTTTTAGGATTAGGATTCCTCTTAAAGGATTTAGGATTTCAACTTCCTCTCAGGTTCAATATTCCTTTTACTTTATATGTCTCTTCTGCTTTCAGATACTTTAATGCTTTTATTTGTTGATTACTTATGTTGCCAAATTGGCTTACGAACCATTCATGTTAGGATTTTCTTTATTTAATATAAATTGAGGTATTTCAGATTTATGATTCTTATTTAGCTTTTTATATTCTTGGCTTTAATTGATTAATTGGAGACTCTTGAGTTATCAAACTCATCGTGATTGATAATTTTTATTTTTGCTAATTGAATTGAATTTCGATAACTCTAGTCCTTTCTTAGGAGTTGGCTAGGACTTGAGGATTAAACTAATTAGTCCACTTGACTTTCCTTTGCTTTAGTAAAGGTTAACTAAGTGGGATTAAAACTCAATTCTCATCACCATCGATAAGGATAACTAGGATAGGACTTCCAAATTTTCATACCTTGCCAAGATTTTTATTAGATATTAATTTATTAATTCCTGCAATTTATTTTCCTTGTTCAAACCTTTTGAAACCCAAAAACACTGTTTTTCATAACCAATAATAAATCATACTTCCCTGCAATTCCTTGAGAAGACGACCCGAGGTTTGAATACTTCAGTTTATAAATTTTATTGGGTTTGCTACTTGTGACAACCAAACATTTGTACGAAAAGATTTTCTGTTGGTTTAGGAGGTATACTTACAATGCGATTATATTTGTGAATTTCTTTACCGATAGGAAATCAGTTGGTCAAAATGGTGCTGTTGCTGGGGAGTTGCAAACGTGTGCCTTATTATTGGTTATTGTAAATATTTTTCTTTTGCTTGTTTATTTGTTTCTGTTTTCATTCTTAATTCTTATTAGCTAACATGAGTTCTCACCCCTCTCGCTTTGAGTTTGGTTCTAATATTGTTGAAGGGAATGAAAGCTATAGCAGGAACATGCATCAAGGTCAGAACAGCCAAAGATGGATGGAGCCACGAGGACTTGATCAACCCTTTAGGCAACAACACCCTCCACAGTATCACAGACGACGACCATTCTACAATGCATGCCAAGGCAATAGATACGGTGGATCCCTTTGTAGTTACCAACAAGTTCCACCCTGTGCTTATGAATCACCCTCTCAACATAGCTTTGAACCACCACACTCACAAGTTCCTTTTCACCATTCACCACCGTGTGACCCTTATCCACCACAATTCCAATCCAATTACTCCCAAGAACCACCACCGCAACATTCACCATCCCCATATCCTTATCAAGAAGAACCACCACTGTATTATGAGCCCTCTCCCCCAACCAATGAACCCTCATACCCACCCCAATTTCCAATGGATGACACCCTTCATGTTCTTCTTCAAGGGCAAGCGAAGATGCAAAGAGACGTAGTGGAACTCACTACTGCCTTAACCAAGGTAGTAAATAAATTAGCTTCTCAACATCTGAGCACTCAAAGTACTCCCATGGCTACATATGGAGAATCAAAAGAAGAGCGTAACATGAAGGAGACACTAGAAACTTCGGTGGACAATGAGGAGCATGGCTTTGTATTGGAACAAGCGGAGGAAGCCATAATAGTTGTAGAGGAAGAAGTGGTTGAAGATTTAGGAGATGCTGAACCTCCATGGGAATCGAGAACTGTAAAGGATTCCGCCGAGAAGTTTGAATTTGATGCCAAGGAGGATAGTGCACAACCTCCAAAGTATATAACTTGTGAAAAATTGGACGGAATAGACCAAGAAATTGATTCCATAGGTAGTGATGATCATGAATCAAGCTCTCCTAGTCACGAACTTACATCCGTAACTGAACTCCTTGGACCTGAAGAACCTTATCCAAGTGAATACGAAGATGATGTCAAGGTAGATTTCTCTCAACCTCCAACTTATGACTTGAGTGAGGAAGAAGACATAGAAGACTTTGATCAAGATGCAGTTGCAGTTGAAGAATTTTGCACGGAAGTGGATGAATTCACAGAAGAATACAAGGGAGTAGAGCTTACAGAATCACTGGAAACACCTATCCCAAGGCCATTACCACCTAATACAAGCTTCAAGTGGGTACAATCCTTAACCTTTATCTTTACTTTTCTACTTGAATATGGTTTGCTTGAAACAGATGGCCAGCTTAGAGCTCTCTGCGGCTTTAAGAGTAAGAGCAAAATGGCTCGTACTCAGAGCTGGTATGCAAGATTCAATAAGGTTCCACGCTTCAATTCGAAGTGCACAAATTGGTATCAAGTTCAATTGAATGGGTCTCAGAAGGCGTTTGGTCATCTTGGTGAAAATACAACTTCTAAACCGCCCGACTGGAAAAATACAATTCTAGACAAAGGCGGGTGCAAAAGCAAGGTTTGGGATCCTGGAATCTACTCTGACATTCAACACCCCGGGAGCCTGAGAATCTGTTTGAAGCTGCTCAAAGGCTTTACGTGCCTTGTTTGGGACCCCGGACGCTATTGGCATTCCAAACATTGGTGGAGATTTCTGGATGAATTTAAGCACAAGCCACCATAACAGGAAGCTCATCAAATGTCCAACTTAAGGACTTTAACTAAAAGTTCTAGGTGGGAGACAACCCACCATGGTATGATCTTTTCTTTTTCAATTTTATTTTGTGTTGTTTGTTTTTATTTTATTTTAATTTCATTGAACCTAGAAGTATTCATAGCATCTACATTAGCACTGCATATTGCATACTGCATAATTGCACAATATATATATATATATATATATATATATATATATATATATATAAATCACCCATGCGAGCGCGTAGGCCACACGTGGGCGTGGAGTAGAAATCGGCGTAAGATCTAATGCCCAGAAAGTTGGGATAGAATTGTGCGGCTGGTGTGCGTTTAGCACAAAACGGCCCACGCGTTCGCATCCCTGACGCGAACACATCACTCGAAAACACTCATCCCACGCGAAAGCGTGAGCGACGCGTCCCCGTTGCATGGATATAATAGCCCCCTAAATGGAAACAGAGAATTGCACTGAAACGACGCTGGAAGTGTGCGTCTAGCACAATTTACAGCGACGCGGTTGGGTGCCTCACGCGTCCGCGTCACCCATCTTTTACCCAACCCATGCGACTGCGTCAATCACGCGACCGCGTCAAACCCATTTCACCCTAGTCACGCAATCGCGTGCTCCACGCGTTCGCGTGGATTCAAAAATACTAACCCCCTTCACGCGAAATCTACCCTTCGCGTCGCCCATTCATCCCCAACCCTCCTCTCACCTTTTTCCTTCCTCTCCTCTGCAACCACCACCGCACCAGCTGCCAACTACCGCCGGCCACCGTGCCAAGCCACCACCGCACCACACCACCGACATCCCCCTCTCTTCTTTCTTTTCTTCCTCTACCACTCTCTTCCACCCATCTCACCCACCGCCGCCCCATCACCGAGCTGCCACCACTGCGCCACCCACACAGAACTGCCGGCCAACTAAAGATCCGAAGATTGATGGTTCAGAGGTTATAAAAACTCTTGTTGTAAGTATAGTTACTAAACCAAGCAATCAACCTTTCTTACAAACGTTTTGGGTGTCACAAGTAACAAACCCCTTTAAAAATTGTTAACCGAGTATTCAAACCTCGGGTCGTCTTCTCAAGGAACTGCAAGGAAGTATGTTCTTATTACTGGCTATAAAGGTTGTAATCGGGGTTTAGAAGGTAAGAAGCAAGTGATTTAAATGACAAGTAAAGTAGATGGAAATTGAAATAAATAAACACTATAAAGCAACTTTTGGCAAGGTAAGAGAAATTGGAAGTCCAACTTGGTTATCTCCCTCAACAATAATGAAAGTTGAATCTAAATTCCACTTAGTTAACCTTTACTAAAGTAAAGGAAAGTCAAGGGACTAATTAGTTTGACCTTCGAATCCTATTTATTTTCCTAAGAAAAAGTTGGGATTATTGAAATTCAGTTCAATTAGCAAGATAACGATTATCAATTATGCTGAGTTTAATAATGTTGAGTTAGTGATTTCTTAACCAAGACCAAAAGGGAAAAAGTAAAATTGTTGGAATAAAAATGTCCTTAGATGGGAAGCAATGGTAACACAAATTAAGGAGAAAGCAATCAATAACTGAAATACCTCAAATAATCATTAATTCAAATCATAACATGGGAAGGATTCATAAGTCAAGTTGGCAACATTTATAGGTACGGATAAAAGCATTAAAGTAAATATTAAACCTGGATCGAGAGTCACTCTTACAAACTAAGAGAAGTCCTAAATCCTAATCCTAATCCTAAGAGAGAGAGGAGAGAACCTCTCTCAAACTAAATCTAAATCATGGAAAGTGAAAATTGGCGAGCTCTCCCTGAATGGATGCATTCCCCCACTTCATAACCTCTGGTCTATGCCTTCTGGACTTGGATTTGGGCCAAAAAGGGCTTCAGAATTCGCTATGAGCGTTTTCTGCAATTTCTGGTGCGTGGCCTCTGTCATGCGTCCGCGTAGGTCACGCAGTCGCGTCATTCGGAGCATTTCCTTACCACGCGGTCGCGTCAGTCATGCGACCGCGTCATGTGCGTTCTGCTTAAGGCGCACGGTCGCGTCAGTCATGCGGCCGCGTCGCTGCTGATTCGCTCTTGGCACGCGATCGCTTCGTCCATGCGATCGCGTGGATGCCAGTTTCTTCAGAAGCTCCGTTTTGTGCTTTCCTTCCATTTTTGTATGTTTCCTTTTCCATCCTTTAAGTCATTCTGCCTTAGAAAATCTGAAACTACTCAACACACTAATCACGGCATCGAATGGAAATAAAGGTAATTAAAATAATTAATATTAAAGCTTAGGAAACATGTTTTTCACATACATCACATAATAAGGAAGGGAAAGTAAAACCATGCAATTAATATGAATAAGTGGGTGAAGGATTGAATAAATCACTCAAACTAAGCACAAAATAACTCATGAAATATGGGTTTATCAACCTCCCCACACTTAAACAATAGCATGTCCTCATGCTAAATCCAAGGTAAAGAATAAGGTAAGGTTAAAGTGGTGGAATGTTATGCAATGCAACCTATTCTAAATGCATCTACTTAAATGAGTCATGCAATTCCAATTTATCCACTCATATATTAAGCTTACATGTAGTCAAATTAATCCACATTCTCAAGGAGTCATATATATATATATATATATATATATATATATATATATATATATATATATATATAGCTAACCCTTAAATAATAAAGCATTTTAGCAAATGAGATGGGAAATAAAAATATTGTACAAACTTGCAAAACAATTAGTAAATTAAGCACAGAAATATGTTGATGAGTTATTGAACCCTCACTGAAATTTGTGTTTACCCTCTAGTCACTTAGTGTTTATTGGGTTCATTCACTCTATTTTTCTTTTTATTCTTACTTCCTATAACTTTGTTCTTCATCTAACCAATCAACAATTATAGAGTACAGTCATACCAAAAATCATGAGGTCTTTAATTAAGGTTGTAATGGGGCCAAGGTAAAGGTAAGGATATATGTATAAGGCTAAGTGAGCTAATAAGTGAATCCTTAATTAGACTAAGATCTCACCTAACATACATATTTAGTAGAACAAGCTTTTTTACCAATTTCCCATATTATCCCACTTGTTACATGCTCATATTTCAATTTTTGTTTTTATCCCATGTGCATTGCTTTTATTTTGCATTGGGGAATTTTTTGTATCCCCTTTTATTAAATGCTGAAAAATAACTTTTTTTTATGCACATGGTAATTGATCACTTCGATTTCTCATGAGCATGCTTCCCAAATTTTCTGAATTATTTTATTTCCTTCAACTTTTCTACCTTTTGTTTCTATCATCCATGTTCCCAATAGGTTTCCCACATTTTAATCTATTCATAATTTTCTATCTTAAGCTAACCAAGGATTCAACTTGGGATTTTATTTTGTTTTTATGCTTAAGGCTAGTAGTGTGGCTAAATAGAATAAAAGGGATTTTAAAGGCTCAAGTGGGCTAACAAGGGTGATGTGAAAGGTAGGATATTTTGGGGTAAGTGAGCTAAAATCAAATGATGGCCTTAATCATTCTTTTGGCGTGTATCTATATTCTATAATTGGACATATAGATTAAAGGAAAGTAAAGAACATCAGAATAAAAAGAAACGAAACACATAGGAATGAAATTATGGATTGAATGCACCCATACAATTAAGCTCAATACTCACAGGCTGTGTGTTCTCTAACTCAAACATCATATATCATTCATATATGTTATGCAGGTTTAGTTAAAAATTCCCATTATTCTCATAAAAAAAATTATTTAGGGTAGCCTTTAAAGTTTTAATGTTCCTCCTTGATGAAATGTTGTCAACTTAACTATATGATGTAATGCTATATATACAAGGTTTATGGATTTAAATTTGTTATGTTCAATTTCCTAGCTTACTTCCTTTTTATAATTTTCAATTTAAACTATGCTGTCTTATGCTAAAAAGGGTAAATTATACTAATTAATCCACTAATAAGTCAGAATTGCAAACTAAAATAAATAACTAAAAATATGAACTAAAAATGCAAAATGCAAAAATAGAGTAAAAATACATAAAAGCAGCAATGTATAAGTACTCAGAAAAAAAAATACAGAAAAATATCCAAAATAAAAGAAAAAGAGATGTAGTGGTTCACCAAAATAAAAACGCCAGAGATGGCGACCTCCCCACACTTAAAATGAAGCATCGTCCCTGATGCTCAGTCAAGCCAGGTGTGAAGGGGTGTCATCACTGGTAGGGATGGTAGCTGGAGGATCTGTGGTGGTGGTGGGCTGAGGGTCTGGCTGCTGTAGAGGCGGTGCTGACTGGATCGGGATCTCCGGATCTGTAGCCTCTATCTGATGCGTAACCTCCTGATGTGGGGCAGCCTGCTCTGTGTCTGCCTGCTAATGGGTCTCCTCCTGGAAGTGAGTCTCCTCCTCGTGCTCATCCTCCTCCTCCTCTGATGGCTCTGATGGTGTGTCGGGCTCGGAGGGGATGTCACCACCCTGTCGGATCATCAGCTTCAGATGCGAATAGCGTCGCTGGCTGCGCCGCTCCAATCTCTCATACCGGCGCTGGTTACAATGCTCCATCTGATCAAGCTGTCGGAATAGGCGGTGCACGAGGTGGTATACGGGCTCAGAGGCAGGTGGAGGTGCAGTGGTAGTAGCAGGGGCAGCAATGGCAGCTGTGGATGAAGAGGGTCCAACAGACGGTGGGGTTGTCTCATCAGTAGCAGTGAAGGGTGGTGGTCTGTAGCCCAAAGCAAGGAAGTTCCGGCTGTGAGGAATGATCTTCCTACAGTTCGCCACTGGTGGTCTCTCATCGGCATCCTCCCATGGCACGTCAGCTCGACGGCCTAGCTGTGTAACCAGATACGGAAAAGGGAGGGTGCCGCGGACATGGACCCTGGCCATAAAATGCCGGATAAAGCGTGGTAGATAAAGGTCCTTACCCTCCAGTACACACCATAGGAGGGTGATCATAGCAGCTGGGATCTCCGTCTCGTGAGTACTCGGCATCACATAATTACTCAAGATCTGGTGCCATAACCGAGCCTCATCAGTTAAGTACGCCCTCTTGATCCCTCTAGGCATGGTGGTGTCCTGACCCATCTCCCAAGGAACAGTCGGGTCGAGAGCTATCCATGCCTTTACAGCATCCCAATCAAACTACATCAGGCGCATGTCCTCCTCAGCCTTTGAATAACCATCAGGCTGATCGGACTTGGCTGGGAGCTGGAGAATGTCCTCTATGGCCTCCTCAGTGACTAGAATTTGTTTTTCTCTAAGGTTCACTGCATCTAGGGTGGTGATGTAGTAGTTGCAGTAGAATTCCCGGACCCAAGATGCATTGACCTCTGTCAATGTTCTCTCCAGAAGGAACCAGCCTCTTTGCTTGATTTGCTCAGTGGTGTACTGCTGGAGTACTTCTAGAATCTTCAGAGTTCTCTCCAGGTATAGATTCCTGGAGTTTTCAAATACCGGATACTTCAGCTCACAGTACCGGTTTGTAAATTTTATGGAATCATTTGCAGGGAGCAGCTGGTCAGCTTTTTCCTGCTGTGTAAAGTTCTTCTCCCGCCATGAGGAATCATGCATGAGGGCAATGATGGACTGGGAGGAATCTCCTCTCTTGCACTTGCCAGTAGCCTTGCCTTTTCCTTTCCTTTGTGAGGTAGACATCCTGAAAAATGGGAAACCAGGAGATGGATAAAAATAAGGAAGCAAATAGGCAATTAAACAAAGAAAACTCAAAGCGGCCAAGGAGAATTAGAATGAGGTAAATGAGTCAAGTAAATGTGCATTAAGGATTGTTTAGTAGTATAAAATTTGGAAAGGAAGAACTGACAATCCAAAATGTATCAGAATTCAAGTTAAATAGAAAAAAAAATCAGTATGCCATGGTTAGAAAGTTAGAGGAAAGTAAAAAAAATCAGAAAAGGGATTTTGAAAAGTTTAGTATGGTTAGAATTTGAAAAAGAAGTTAGTAAATTAAAATTAGTGAGTCAGTAAGTGGCATAAAGAAAATAGTCCATGTAACAAGGATTCACAATTATGACAAAAATAACTCAAAACCTAACAAGGAAAACAGGGTGATGTTGATTCAAAGAGATATAAAGAAAGTAAAAATTGGAATCAGAATATCACAGATGCAGTTTATAAACCAGGAAATCAAAGAGGATAGGAAAGTCTGCCATAGCATTCATGAAATGGTTTGGGTAAGGCAGAGGACAACAGAGTTTAGATTGCCAAACCAAAACATGAATGAAAACAGTTCACAAAAAATTTGGGAAGCATTCCGGCTAAAATTGGATTGTCCCGGAAAGTAAACAGCAAACAAGGCAGTTCATATGAATTAAAAAAACTTGCTGCAGTTACCTATAATTAATAGAAACAGGAAAATTCAGAGTAACAAGCAGCAAATGCAGGAAATTACAGCATATGAACAAGGTCACAGGAATAGCAGAATTGTAGTTTGATAAAACAGAAGCATGAACAGTGCAAGTAAACAGACCTAGATCCACTAACCACAGCCTAAGCTACCTAACAACCAAAAAATTCACTACAGCATGCATTTCTATCTATCCTAATTAAGAACAGAAATAGAAAAAAATTGTAAAATAACTGCGAAGGACAGAAAGGCGGCGTTCATCGGAACCTGGTAGGCGTGAGGAGTAGAATGGGGTAAGAAAGCGGCTGGGTGGTGGCTGCGGCGGCGTCCGGCGCGGTGGAGGGGTACGGCGGCGTGGTGGCAGCTGAGGGGGCAGTGGAGAAGGGGGTAATGGGGATAGGGTTTAGGGTAATTGATAGAGGAAGGGAGGGGGTTGCTTGTGGGTGGCGGAGGGTGCACGGCTGGGTTGGGTGCGGCAGTGTGAGGTGGGCAGTGGCGGAGGACAGTGGCGGAGAAGGAGGGAGAAAGAGGAAGAAGGAGAAAGAAAGAAGGGGAGGGAGGAAGGGGGTCGGTGGTGGCGGCGTCTGGGCGGCGGCGGCGATTGGGTGGTGGTCGGGGCGGCGGCAATGGTGGCTGGGTGGTGGTTGAGAGAAGAGGGGGAGAGAGGGAGAAGAGGGTTGGGGGAGGGGCTGCACGACTGATAGGGTTCGCGTGGCTGGGAGGTTATATTTTCGAATCCACGTGGCCGCGTAGGGTACGCGGTCGCATGGTTGGGGTAAAAATAAGAGTGACGCGATCGCGTAGGTCGCGCAATCGCGTGAGAGGGGTAGGAGAGGGGGTGACGCGATCGCGTGGATCGCGCGATCGCATGAAAGGGATGGAAGAGGGGATGACGCGATTGCGTGGGTCGCGCGATCGCGTCACTGGACATTGTGCTAAACGCACGACTCCAGCACCGTTTCAGCGCAACTCTCTGTCTCGTCCTAGGGTGTTGTGCAATCCATGCGACGCGGTCGCGTCGCTCACGCGATCGCGTGGGTTTGGTTTTGTGCAAGTGACGCGATCGCATGGGGCATGCGATCGCGTGGGCCAATTTGTCCAAAACGCACAAGGGTCGCACGATTCCAGCCTAACTCTCTGGACGTTGGATTTTTTTTTTAAGGAGAATGCAGTATGCAGAATGCAATGATTAATATGAATGTTATGCATGATTCCAGGTTCAATAAAATGAAATAAAATTCGAAAACAAACAAAACTAAATAAAATTAAAATTGCAAAAGGAACGATCATACCGTGGTGGGTTGTCTCCCACCTAGCACTTTTAGTTAAAGTCCTTAAGTTGGACATTGGAGGAGCTTCTTGCTATGGCGGCTTATGTTTAAATTCATCCAAAAATCTCCACCAGTGCTTGGTATGCCAATAGCCTCCGGGGTCCCATACTAGGCATGTAAAGCTTCTGAGCAGCTTCAGACAAATTTTCAGGCTCCCGGGGTGACAAATGTCAGAATAGATTCCAGGATCCCAAGCTTTACTATTAAATTCGCCTCTGTCTTGATCTATATATTTCCATCCAGGCGGTTTAAAAAGTAGAATCTCACCATGGTGACCAAACGTTCTCCGTGATCCATGCAATGGAGCATCATACCAATCCGTGTACTTCGAGGTGAAGCGTGGGACCTTATTGAACCTTGTGCACCAACTCTGAGTACGAGCCATTTCTCTCTTACTCTTAAAGCCGCAAAGAGCTCTAAGCTGGCCATCTGTTTCAAGTAAACCATATTCAAGTGAATAAGTAAAGTTAAAGGTTAAGGATTGTACCCACTTGAAGCTTGTATTAGGTGGTAATGGCCTTGGGATAGGTGTTTCTGGTGGTTCTGTAAGTTCTACTCCCTTGGGTTCTTCTGTGAATTTCTCCACTTCCTCGCAAGGTTCTACAATTGTATCTGTGTCCTGGTCAAAGTCTTCTCTGTCTTCCTCGTCACTTGAGTCATAGATTAGAGGTTGAGAGAAATCTACCTCCGCATCATCTTCATATTCACTTGGGGAAGATTCTTCGATCTTAGAGAATTCACTTGCGGATGCAAGTTCATTACTAAGAGAATTTGACTTGTGACTATCATCATCAAGGGAATTTGTGTCCTGGGTTATTCCATCTGATTCGTCATAAACAACTTGCCTTGGAGGTTGTACAATATCCTCCTTAGCATCAACTGTAGCGTTCTTGACGGAGTTCTTCTCAGTTCTGGATTCCCATGGAGGTTCAGCATCTCCTAGATCTTCAACCAACTCTTCTTCTTGAACAATGACAGCTTCTTCTACTTGTTCTAGTACGAATCCATTCTCTGTCTTGTCCACTGGAGTTTCTGGTATCTCCTTTATGTTACGCTCTTCGTTAGACTGTTCACATGGGGCTGTGGCTGATCCTTGTGTATTTGAGCGCCTAGAAACCCATTGAATTACTACTTGCTCCAGTTGTCGAATGGTTGTTTGAAATTTATTTACTGTTTCCTTTAGGCGAACCTCTGCTTCTCGGGTTGCCGGACTTGGACATGATACAAAGAAAAGTGGTGGTGGTTGGGAGTGATTAGATTGGTACTGGGGTAAGGAAGGATCATATGGTGGCGAATGGTGAAGAGAAGCTTGTGAGTGTGGTGGTTTGAGGTTATGTTGAAAGGATGGTTTATATGCACGGGGTGGGGCTTGTTGGTAGTTACAAGGTTGTCCACCATATCTTTCAGCTGGGTATGCACGGTAGAATGGTCTTTGTCCCGGATATCTCAGAGGGTGTTGCTGCCTAAAGGGTTGATTAGATCCTCTTGGCTCCATCCATCCTTGATTGGTCTGACCTTGATGCATATTCCTACTGTAACTTCTATTTCCTTCAACAAAGTTAGAACCAAACTCAATGGGTTTAGGGAGAAAGCAATCAATAACTGAAATACCTCAAATAATCATTAATTCAAATCATAACATGGGAAGGATTCATAAGTCAAGTTGGCAACATTTATAGGTACGAATAAAAGCATTAAAGTAAATATTAAACCTAGATCGAGAGTCACTCTTACAAACTAAGAGAAGTCCTAAATCCTAATCCTAATCCTAAGAGAGAGAGGAGAGAACCTCTCTCAAACTAAATCTAAATCATGGAAAGTGAAAATTGGCGAGCTCTCCCTGAATGGATGCAGTCCCCCACTTCATAACCTCTGGTCTATGCCTTCTGGACTTGGATTTGGGCCAAAAAGGGCTTCAGAATTCGCTATGAGCGTTTTCTGCAATTTCTGGTGCGTGGCCTCTGTCACGCGTCCGCGTGGGTCACGCGGTCACGTCATTTGGAGCATTTCCATGCCACGCGATCGCGTCAGTCATGCGACCGCGTCATGTGCGTTCTGCTTAAGGTGCGTGGTCGCGTCAATCATGCGGCCGCGTCACTGCTGATTCACGCTTGGCACGCGATCGCTTTATCCATGCGATTGCGTGGATGCCAGTTTCTTCAGAAGCTCCGTTTTGTGCTTTCCTTCCATTTTTGTATGTTTCCTTTTCCATCCTTTAAGTCATTCTGCCTTAAAAAATCTGAAACTACTCAACACACTAATCACGGCATCGAATGGAAATAAAGGTAATTAAAATAATTAATATTAAAGCTTAGGAAACATGTTTTTCACATACATCACATAATAAGGAAGGGAAAGTAAAACCATGCAATTAATATGAATAAGTGGGTGAAGGATTGAATAAATCACTCAAACTAAGCACAAAATAACTCATGAAATATGGGTTTATCACCAACCCCCCTTAACCCTACCCTCTTACCCCTTCATCCCCTTTTCCAACCTTAACCCTCATCCACCCAGCCCCATCGAACCACCCTTGCCGCCACCGCACAACGCCGCCGTGCCACCCTCCTATCACCGCTTCGTCACCACCACAATCTCTCTGCCCTTACCTCTATTCATACACATACCAGGTTCCGCCGAACACCGATTTCTCTATCAATCGTAGTCAGTTACTTATTTTTCAGATTCTGTTAAAAATAGGATAGTTAGAGATGCATGTTTGTAGAGGATTTTAGGTGGTTAGGTAGCTAGGATGTGGTTAGTGGATTTAGGCCTAATAATTGCGCCGTTCTTGTTATTTGTTTTACCTATTCTGCAATTTTGATCTGGCTGTGATGTTCATACTGTTCATATGCTGTTCTTTAATATTTCATGCTGCTGTTAAGACTATTCGTTACTACTCCTATTGTTTGTGACACTTTGCAGTGCTTTTTAATCTCATATGCACTGTTTTTCTTGTTGTTTATTACCCGGGAACATCCAATTTTAGCCGGAATGCTGCCTAATTTTCTGCAAATTGTTTCATATTTTTTTCATGTATTGGTTTTGACAATTTTGAATTTTGCACCACTTAGCTATAACCAAACTAATTCATGAATGCACGGGCTCGCATTCTTATTCCTTTCAATTCCCTGGTTAATAAATTGCATTATTGATGATTTCATTTTAATTTTAGCTACTCCTGTATCTATATGAATTATCATCAATAACTTGATATCCTTGCTTGACTATGAGTTGATTATTCTTTAAACTTGTGAAATTTATTGTTAACTAGAAAATCATTATCATGCCCCCTACTTTAACTTTCTTTTTACTAACTCACTGCTTTCTACTTTCTAACCTCCTTTTTACCTACTAACCACTCTAACTTTCTAACTCAGGGCATAATCTTTGTTTTTCCTATTTAACTTGAATTCCGCTTATCCCATATTTTGGATTGCAATTTTTTTCTTTTCAGACTTTTTAACTCGTATACAATCCAAATTGCACATATATTCAACTCATTTCATGCTTCTCTTGCTCTTTTGCTACTCTGTGCTTAAATTGCTATAAATCCTATTTGCCTACTTGTTTTTCTACTTTTGTTCTTCAATTATATCCTGGAATTTCTACTTTTCAAGATGTCTGACCCTCAGCGCAAAGGAAAAGGCAAAGCAACCACTGGCAAAAGGAAAAGAGGCGAATCCTCTATGTCCATCCTCGACATTTTGCATGACGACTCCTGGCGAGAAAAGCACTTTACCCCGCAGGAGAAGGCTGACCAGCTCCTCACTGCCACAAATCCAGTTAAATTTGCAAACAGATACTGTGAGCTAAAGTATCCAGTGTTTTCCACTTCCAGGAACCTGTACTGGAGAGAACTCTAAAAATTCCAGAAGAACTATAGCAGTACACTTCCGAACAGATAAAATAGAGAGGCTGGTTCTTCTTTGAAAGAAACTTGACAGAGGTCAATGCTTCCTGGGTCAGAGAATTTTACTACAACTATTTCAAGACCTCCCTGGATGCAGTGCACCTCAGAGGGAAGCAGATTTTGGTCACTGAGAAAGCTATTGAGGACATCCTCCACCTTCATCCTAAGTCAGATCAGCCTAACGGTTACCAAAAGGCTAAAGAGGATATGCGATTTATGAGATTTGACTGGGATGCTGTCAAGCAGAGAATAGCCCTTGATCCTACTGTCCCATGGGTCATGGGGAAGAACACAGTGATGCCTAAGGGAATCAAGCTGATATATCTGAATGATGAGGCTCGGCTCTGGCACCAGATTCTGAGCAACTATGTGATGCCGAGCACTCATGAGACAAAGCTTCCCGCTGCTATGATCACCCTCATCTGGTGTGTGATGGAGGGTAAGGACCTGTATCTTCCACGTTTCATCCGGTATTATATGGCCAGGGTCCATGTCAGACGCACTCTCCTTTTCCCTTATCTGATCACCCAGCTAGGCCGTCGAGCTGACGTGCCTTGGGAGCTAGCTGATGCGAAGTCGACTGCTGCAGACTGCAAGAAGATCATTCCTCATAGCAGAAAGTTTCAGGCTTTAGGCTATAGACCCCCATTCCTCACCGCTTCTGGTGAGGCAGCCACATCTTCAGCTGCCCCTTCTGCCTCCACTGCTGTACCAGCCTCATCCACTGCACATCCACCTGCTCTTGAGCCCATATATCATCTAGTGCACTGCCTCTTCACCCGCCTAGATCGTATGGAGCGTCACGACAAGCGACGCTATGAGCACCTCAAGTTGATGATCCGATCTGGCAGTGACATCCCCTCCGAGCCCGACACCCTTTCTAATACATCTGAGGTGGAGGCGGATGATCATGAGGAGGAGACACATACCCAAGCCGAGCAGGGAGGACCAGAGCAGGCTGCGCCACAGCATGAGGAGCCGCACCAGATCCAGGCTGCAGACCCAGAGATTCCTCTACAGTCAGCACTCCCATTGCATCAGACCGATCCCACTACCCTCATAGAGACTGCAGACCCTCAGGCCACCACAGAGACTCCAGCAGCCCATCCTTCCGGTGATGACACTTCTTCACACCCAGCTTGAGTGAGCATCAAGGACGATGCTATATTTTAAGTGTGGGGAGGTCGCCATCCCTGGCTTATCTTTTTGGTGAACCACTACAGACTCTTCTATCTTATTTTGTTTATTTTTCTATATTTTTATCTTTATTTTTATTTTTCAGTACTTGCACATTGTTCTTTTGCTGTATTTTTACTTTATTTCTGCATTTTGCACTTTAGTTTATATCTTAGATATTTAGTTTAGTTTGCAATTCTAAACTTAATAGTTATATAATATATGGATTAATTACCCTTTTAGCATATAATAGTTTGGTTTAATTGAAAATAAAAGGAGTAAACTAGAAACTTTAGTAAATTAAAACAATCCACACACCTTGTATATATAGCATTACATGTTAGTTAGTTAAACAACATTTCTTCAAGGAGGAACACTAAGGTTTTAAAGGCCACCCTAAGACTTACATTGAGTTGAATGGAAACTCTTGATTTCTACTTGCATGACATGTATAACTGATATATGATTTTTGAGCTGGAGAACACACAGCCTGTGAGTTTTGAGCTTAATTGTATGGTTACATTCAAACAATAAATTTCATTCCTGTGTGTTTTGCCCTTCTTTTTCATTCTGGTGTTCTTTACTTTGTTTTAATCTATATGTCCAATATAGAATATAGATACATACCAAGAGATGATTGAGGCCATCATTTGCATTTTTCCTCACTTATCCCAATTTAGCCTACCTTTTACATCACCCTTGTTAGCCCCCTTGAGCTTTTTTATCCCCTCTTGTTCTATAACCACATTACTAGCCTTAAGCAGAAAAACAAAATAAAAATCCCAAGTTAAATCCTTGGTTAGCTTAAGATAGATATTGTGTGCAATTTAAGTGTGGGAAATTTTATGAGAACATGGGATGATAGAAACTAAGTAGGAATTTAAAAAGAATAAGTTGTTTCAAAAAATTTGGGAAGCATGCTCATGTGAAATCAAAACAATTAAATTACCATGTGTATAAAAAAAATTAAAATTTTTATAAATATATTTTTAGTATTTAGATAAGGGGATACAAAAACTTCCCAAATGCAAAATAAAAATAAATGCACATGGGACAAAATTTCAAAATTAAAATTAATGCATGAGCTTGTAATACAAAGTGGGAAAATTTGGGTAAATAGGTTAAGGAACTTTGATTTATATAAAGTATGTATGTTAGGTGAGATCTTAGACTAATCAAGGATTCACTTTGTTAGCTCACTTAGCCTTATACATATACCCTTACCTTCACCTTGGCCCCATTACAACCTTGAAAAAGACCTTATGATTTTTGTATGTTTGTATTCTATAGTTGTTGATTGGTTAGTGATGAGCGGATAATTTATACGCTTTTTGGCATTGTTTTTACATAGTTTTCAGTATAATTTAGTTAGTTTTTAGTATATTTTTATTAGTTTTTAAATAAAAATCACACTTCTGGACTTTACTATGAGTTTGTGTGTTTTTCTGTGATTTCAGGTATTTTCTGGCTGAAATTGAGGGACTTGAGCAAAAATCAGATTCAGAGGTTGAAGAAGGACTGCAGATGCTGTTCGATTCTGACCTCCCTGCACTCAAAGTGGATTTTCTAGAGCAACAGAACTCCAAATGGCACGCTCTTAAATGCGTTGGAAAGTAGACATCCAGGGCTTTCCAGCAATATATGATAGTCCATACTTTGCCCGAGTTTAGATGACGCAAACTGGCGTTGAACGCCAGTTCCACGCTGCATTCTAGAGTCAAACGCCAGAAACACGTCACGAACCAGAGTTGAACGCCAAAAACACGTTACAACTTGGCGTCAACTCCAAAAGAAGCCTCTGCACGTGTAAACTTCAAGCTCAGCCCAAGCACACACCAAGTGGGCCCCGAAAGTGGATTTCTGCATCAATTACTTACTTCTGTAAACCCTAGTAGCTAGTCTAGTATAAATAGGACCTTTTACTATTGTATTTACATCTTTTGATGATCTTCGGATCATCTTTGGATCATCTTTAGTTTCATCTTTAGATCACGTTTGGGGGCTGGCCTCTCGGCCATGCCTGGACCTTCATCACTTATGTATTTTCAACGGTAGAGTTTCTACACACCATAGATTAAGGTGTGGAGCTCTGCTGTTCCTCAAAGACTAATGTAAAGTACTACTGTTTTTCTATTCAATTCAACTTATTCCGCTTCTAAGATATTCATTCACACTTCAATATAATGGATGTGATGATCATGACAGTCATCATCATTCTCAACTTATGGACGCGTGCCTGACAACCACTTCCGTTCTACCTTGGATTGAATGGATATCTCTTGGATATCTAATACAGGGGACCGAGTCCGAGTTATTAGTGTCTTCGTGGTATAAGTTAGAAACCATGGACGGCTATTCTTGAGAATCCGGAAAGTCTAAACCTTGTCTGTGGTATTCTGAGTAGGATTCAGGGATTGAATGACTGTGATGAGCTTCAAACTCGCGAGTGCTGGGCGTAGTGACAGACGCAAAAGGATCAATGAATTCTATTCCAGTATGATTGAGAACCGACAGATGATTAGCCATGCAGTGACAGTGCATTGGACCATTTTCACTGAGAGGACAGGTGGCCATTGACAATGGTGATGCCTAACATATAGCTTGCCATGGAAAGGAGTAGGAAGGGTTGGATGCAGACAGTAGGAAAGCAGAGGTTCAGAGGAACAAAAGCATCTCTATATGCGTATCTGAAATTCTCGCCAATGATTTACATAAGTACCACTATAATATTTTATATTTTATTTATCTTTTACTTATCAATTCATAAAATCAGTTGAATCCGTGTAACTGATATTTGCAAGATGACTATAGCTTACTTTATACCAACAATCTCCATGGGATCGACCCTTACTCACGTAAGGTTTATTACTTGGACGACCCAGTGCACTTGCTGGTTAGTTGCGTGAAGTTGTGAAGTTATGTTTGGACCATGGTATTGTGCACCAAGTTTTGGCACCATTGCCAGGGGGAGAACAAACAACAAATTTTACATCTGAATAACAATTTCGCCACACCAAGTTTTTGGCGCCGTTGCCGGAGATTGTTCGAGTTTGGACAACTGACAGTTCATCTTGTTGCTCAGATTAGGTAACTTTATTTTAATTTAAACCTTTTTGTTTTTATTATTCTTATGTTCGAAAATTTTAAGAAAAAAAAAAGAAAAAAATTTTTAAAATAATAAAAATATTTTCAAAAATATATTTTTCTTCATAATTTTTTAAGAATGAATTCTAGAGTTTCATGAAGTACGTTGAAGCCTGGCTGGCTGTAAAGCCATGTCTAATTTCTTATGGACTGAGGCTTCCAAACCATCATCACAAGAGCAAGCTAGCTGTTCCTAATCCACCTGCTACTGTATGACTGATTTGTATTCTAAAGCTTGGCTGGCCATTGGCCATGTCTAGTGTTTTGGACCGGAGCTTTCACTGAAAGCTTGGCTGGCTAGTGAGCCATGTCTAATTCCTGGACTGGAGCTTTAGACTAAGAGTGCAAGATTCCTGGAATTCATATTAAAAATTTTGAAATCCTGATTTTTCTTTTTCAAATAATTTTTGAAAAAAGTCCAAAAAAATTTATAAAATAAAAAAAATCGAAAATATTTTGTGTTTCTTGTTTGAGTCTTGAGTCAATTTTTAAGTTTGGTGTCAATTGCATGTTTTTATTCTTCTTGCATTTTTTTCGAAAGTGTGTTCATATGTTCTTCATGATCTTCAAGTTGTTCTTGGTAAGTCTTCTTGTTTGATCTTTAAAATTTCTTGTTTTGTGTCCTTTGTTGTTTTTCATATTCATTTTCAATTTGTTAGTGTCTATACATGAAAAATCTTTAAGTTTGGTGTCTTGCATGTTTTTCTTTTCTTAAAAATTTTTCAAAAATAAGTTCTTGGTGTTCATCTTGACATTCAAAGTGTTCTTGGTGTTCATCTTGTAACTCATAGTGTTCTTGCATGCATCTTTTATTTTAATCCAAAATTTTTATGTTTTGCATCAATTTTATATTTTTCTCTCTCTTCATTAAAAATTCAAAAATAAAAGAATATCTTTCCCTTATTTCACTCATAATTTTTGAAAATTTGATTTGATTTAGTCAAAAGTTTTTAAAATTTAGTTGTTTCTTATGAGTCAAATCAAATTTTCAATTTGAAAATCTTATCTTTTTCAAAATCTTTTTCAAAAATCAAATCTTTTTCATTTTTCTTATTTATTTTCGAAAATTTTAAAATTATTTTTCAAAAATCTTTTTCTTAATTTTATCTCATAATTTTCGAAAATATTATCAACAATTAATGTTTTGATTCAAAAATTTCAAGTTTGTTACTTGCCTGTTAAGAAAGATGCAAACTTTAAGTTCTAGAATCATATCTTGTAATTACTTGTGAGTCAAGTCATTAATTTTGATTTTTAAAATTCAGATCTTTTTCAAAGCTAATTTTAATCATATCTTTCTATCATATCTTTTTAAATCATAAATTTTTCAAAAATTTGATTTTTAAAATATCTTTCTCTAACTTCTTATCTTTTCAAAATTGATTTTCAAATCTTTTCTCAACTAACTAATTGACTTTTTGTTTGTTTCTTATCTTTTTCAAAACCACCTAACTACTCTTCCCTCTCTAATTTTCGAAAATACCTCCATCTTTTTCAAAAATTCTTTTTAATTAATTAATTGTTTTAAATTTTAATTTTAATTTTACTTCTCCTTTAATTTTCGAAAATCATCAACCCCTTTTCAAAAATTATTTTCGAAAACTCCTCCCTCTCATCTTCTTCTATTTATTTAATTACTTACTAACACTTCTCCTCATCTCATATCTCTGCTCCTATCCTCACCCTTGTGTTTGGATTATCCATTATTCTTCAGTCTTATTCCCTTTCTTCCTCTACTAACAACAAGGGAACCTTATACTGTGGTAAGAAGGATCCCTATTATTATTTTCTGTTCCCTTCTTTTTCATATGAGCAGGAGCAAGGACAAGAGCATTCTTGTTTGAAGCAGACCCTGAACCTGAAAGGACTCTGAAGAGGAAACTGAGACAAGCTAAAATACAACAATCCAGAGACAACCTTACAAAAATTTTCGAAAAGGAAGAGGAGATGGCAGCCAAAAATAATAATAATACAAGGAGGATGCTTGGTGATTATACTACACCTACTTTCAAGTTTGATGGAAGAAGCATCTCAATCCCTACCATTGGAGCAAACAATTTTGAGCTGAAACCTCAATTAGTTGCTCTAATGCAACAGAACTGCAAATTCCATGGACTTCTATCAGAAGATCCCTATCAGTTTTTAACTGAATTCCTGCAGATCTGTGAGATTGTTAAGACTAATGGAGTAGATCCTGAAGTCTATAGGCTCATGCATTTCCCTTTTGCTGTAAGAGACAGAGCTAGAACATGGTTGGACTCACAACCTAAAGATAGCCTGAACTCTTGGGATAAGCTGGTCACGGCCTTCTTGGCTAAGTTCTTTCCTCCTCAAAAGCTGAGCAAGCTTAGAGTGGATGTTCAGACCTTCAAGCAAAAAGATGGTGAATCCCTCTATGAAGCTTGGGAAAGATACAAGCAGATGACCAAAAGGTGTTCTCCTGACATGCTTTCAGAATGGACCATTCTAGATATATTCTATTATGGTCTGTCTGAGTTCTCCAAGATGTCACTGGATCATTCTGCAGGTGGATTGATAAACCACTATTTTATGGTTTATCTTGTGCTCAATTGAGTGGATTTTATCAACTCTTTACCCACTTATTCATACTATTTGCATGGTTTTACATTTGCCTTCCTAATTATGTACTTTGATTGAAAACATGCTTCTTTGGCCTTAATTTCCCTATGATTAATCCTCTCTTATTACCATTAGATGCCTTGATATGTGTGTTAAGTGATTTCAGAGATTACAGGGCAGGAATGGCTCAGAGGATGGAAAGGAAGCATGCAAAAGTGGAAGGAATACAAGAAGTTGGAGAAATTGCTAAGCTGTCCAGCCTGACCTCTTCGCACTCAAACGGCTATAACTTTAGCTACAGAGGTCCAAATGACGCGGTTCCAGTTGCGTTGGAAAGTAACGTCCAGGGCTTCGATTTGATATATAATATGCCATAGTTGCCCTGACGCTAGGCGACGCGACCGCGTGCTCCATGCGGCCGCATCGCAGTGACGGAAATCAGTGTGTTTGAATTCTTCTCCAGCGATTTCTGGGCTATTTTCGACCTAGTTCTCGGCCCAGAAAACACAGATTAGAGGCTATAAAGTGAGGGAATGCATCCATTCAAAAGGAGGCTTTCACATTCACAATTTTAGGAGTAGATGTAGTTTTTAGAGAGAGAGGTTCTCTCCTCTCTCTTAGGATTAGGATTTAGGACTTCTCTTAGTTTTAGGAGTGACTCTCAATCCCAGGTTCTTTATTTTTATTTATTTTCCCAATTTAATTCATGAACTCTTCCATGTTACATATGATTTTCTTTGAATTAATATTATTTGAGGTATTTTAGTTATTATTACTTTCTTTTATTTACATGATTATTGCTCTTCATCTGAAGGCATTTTTATTCCAGTAGATTTACTTTTCCCCTTTTGGTTTTGGTTAAGAAATTAGTAACTCAGGAGTTATCCAATTCAACAGCATAATTGATAATTGTTATCTTGCCAATTGAGTTGAACTTCAATAATCCCAATCTTTTCTTAGAAAATAAATAGGATTCGAAGATCAAACCAATTTGTCCCTTGACTTTCCTTTGCTTTAGTAAAGGTCAACTAAGTGGAATTAAGATTCAACTTTCATTATTATTGATAAGGATAACTAAGTCTGGACTTCCAATTTCTTATACCTTGCCAAGAGATTTTATTATTATTATTTTATTTTACTTGTCATATAACATATTCCCTCCTTACTTCCAAAACCCCCAATTTATAATCTTCATAACCAATAATAAGGACATACTTCCCTGCAATTCCTTGAGAAGACGACCTGAGGTTTGAATACTCGGTTATCAATTTCAAAGGGGTTTGTTACTTGTGACAACCAAAACGTTTGTACGAAGGGATTTTTGTTGGTTTAGAGACTATATCTACAACGCGACTATTTTTATGACATTCTTTACTGGCAAAAATCCTAACGTCATGGATCCATTCACCTAAAGAAAACGCCTGCAGAAGCTCAAGAACTTATTGACATGGTTGCAAATAATCAATTCATGTATACTTCTGAGAGAAATTCCGTGAATAATGGGACGCCTCAGAAGAAGGGAGTTCTTGAAATTGATGCTCTGAATGCCATATTGGCTCAGAACAAAGTGTTGACTCAGCAAATCAACATGATCTCCCAAAGTCTGAATGGATGGCAAAATGCATCCAACAGTACTAAAGAGGCATCTTCTGAAGAAGAAGCTTATGATCCTGATAACCCTGCAATAGCAGTGGTAAATTACATGGGTGAACCTTATGGAAACACCTATAATTTATCATGGAGAAATCATCCAAATTTCTCATGGAAGGATCAACAAAAGCCTCAACAAGGCTTTAATAATGGTGGAAGAAACAGGCTCAGCAATAGCAAGCCTTTTCCATCATCTTCTCAGCAACAGACAGAGAATTCTGAACAAAATACCTCTAATTTAGCAAACTTAGTCTCTGATCTGTCCAAGGCTACTCTAAATTTCATGAGTGAAACAAGGTCCTCCATAAGAAATTTGGAGGCACAAGTGGGCCAGCTGAGTAAGAAAATTACTGAAACACCTCCTAGTACTATCCCAAGCAACACTGAAGAGAATCCAAAAAGAGAGTGCAAGGCCATTGATATAATCAATATGGCCGAATGCATGGAGGAGAGAGAGGACGTGAACCCCACTGAGGATAACCTCATGGGACGTCTCTCAAGCAAGAAGGAGTTCCCCTCTGAGGAACCAAAGGAATCTGAGGCTCATCTAGAGACCATAGAGATTCCATTGAACCTCCTTATGCCCTTCAGGAGCTCTGATGAGTATTCTTCTTCTGAAGAGAATGAGGATGTTACTGAAGAGCAAGTTGCCAAGTACCTTGGTGCAATCATGAAGCTGAATGCCAAATTATGTGGTAATGAGACTTGGGAAGATGAACCTCCATTGCTCATCAATGAACTGAGTGATCTGGATCAACTGACATTACCTCAGAAGAAATAGGATTCTAGAAAGTTCTTAATACCTTGTACCATAGGCACCATGACCTTTGAGAAGGCTCTGTGTGACATGGGGTCAGGCATAAACCTCATGCCACTCTCTGTAATGGAGAAACTGGGAATCCTTGAGGTACAGGCTGCCAAAATCTCATTAGAGATGGTAGACAAATCCATGAAACAGGCTTATGAACAAGTAGAGGACGTGTTAGTACGGGTTGAAGGCCTTTACATCCCTGCTGATTTCATAATCTTAGACACTGGGAAGCATGAGGATGAATCCATCATCCTTAGAAGACCCTTCCTAGCCAAAGCAAAAGCTGTGATTGATTTGGACAGAGGAGAATTGATCCTTCGACTTAATGAAGACAACCTTGTGTTTAAAACTCAATGATCTCCTTCTGTAACCATGGAGAAGAAGCATGACAAGCTTCTCTCAGTACAGAGTCAAATAAAGCCCCCACAATCAAACTCTAAGTTTCGTGTTGGGAGGCCCCAGCCAAACTCTAAGTTTGGTGTTGGGAGTCTATAAAATTGACCTGATCACCTATATGGCTCCGTGAGAGTCCACTGTCAAGCTATTGACATTAAAGAAGCGCTTGTTGGGAGGCAACCCAATTATTATTTATCTAATTTTATTTTTATTTTTATTGTTCTTTCATGTTTTATTAGGTTCATGATCATGTGGAGTCACAAAATAATTCCAAAAATTAAAAACAGAATCAAAAAGAGCAGAAGAAAAATCACACCCTGGAGGAAGCACTTACTGGCGTTTAAACGCCAGTAAGGAGTATCTGGCTGGCGTTCAACGCCAGAACAGAGCATGGATCTAGCGTTGAACGCCAGAAACAAGCAACATCCTGGCGTTCAAATGCCAGGAATACACCCTGAGAAGAACTGGCACTGAACGCCAGAAACAAGCATGGAGCTGGCGTTCAACGCTAGAAATATGCTGCATATGGGCGTTGAACGCCCAGAACAAGCATCACTTCGGTGTTTAAACGGCAGAAATGCATGCAAAGGCATTTTACATGCCTAATTGGTGCAGGGATGTAAATCCTTGACACGTTAGGATCTGTGGGCCCCACAGGATCACTTCAGGATCTGTGGACCTCACAGGATCCCCACCTACCTCCACTCATACTCTCCCCTCTTCTCATTCATCCTCCCTTCCCAATAAACACCCTTTCCCAAAAACCCTTCACCAATCACCTCAATCTCTCTTTTCTATCACCACCTACCACCACTCACATCCATCCACTCTTCTCCATAAACCCCACCTACCTTCAAAATTCAAAATCACTTTCCCACCCAATATGGCCGAACCTACTACCTCCCCCCTCACTATATAAACTCCTCCATCCCTCCTTCATTTTCACACAACACAACCCTATCTTCTATACCTTGGCCGAATACACCTCCCCCTCACTCTCCTCCATATTTTCTCTTCTTCTTCTTCTTTTCTTTCTTCTCTTGCTCGAGGGTGAGCAATATTCTAAGTTTGGTGTGGTAAAAGCATAAGCTTTTTGTTTTTCCATTACCATTGATGGCACCTAAGACCGGAGAAACCTCTAGAAAAGGGAAAGGGAAGACAAAAGCTTCCACCTCCGAGTCATGGGAGATGGAAAGATTCATCTCCAAAGCCCATCAAGACCACTTCTATGATGTTGTGGCCAAGAAGAAGGCGATCCCCGAGGTCCCTTTCAAACCCAAGAAAAATGAGTATCCGGAGATCCGACATGAGATCCAAAGAAGAGGTTGGGAAATTCTAACCAACCCCATTCAACAAGTCGGAATCCTAATGGTTCAAGAGTTCTATGCAAACGCATGGATCACTAGGAACCATGATCAAAGTGTGAACCCAAATCCAAAGCCTTGGCTCACCATGGATCGGGGGAAATACTTAGATTTTAGTCCGGAGAATGTAAGGCTGGCGTTCAACCTACCAATGATGGAAGAAAACGCACGCCCCTACACAAGAAGAGTCAACTTTGATCAAAGGTTGGACCATGTCCTCATGGACATATGTGTGGAAGGAGCTCAATAGAAGATTGACTCAAAAGGCAAACCGGTTCAACTGAGAAGATTGGACCTTAAGCCTGTAGCTAGAGGTTGGTTGGAGTTTATTCAACGCTCAATCATTCCCACTAGCAACCAGTCTGAAGTTACTGTAGACCGGGCCATCATGATCCATAGTATCATGATTGGGGAGGAAGTGGAGGTTCATGAGATTATACCTCAAGAACTCTACAAGGTGGCTGACAAGTCCTCCACTATGGCAAGGTTAACCTTTCCTCACCTCATTTGCCATCTATGCAATTCGGCTGGGATTGACATAGAGGGAGATATCCTCATTGATGAGGACAAGCCCATCACTAAGAAAAGGATGGAGCAAACAAGAGAGCCTATTCATGGATCTCAAGAGACGCATGAAGAAGCTCATCACCAAGAAATCCCTGAGATGCCTCAAGGGATGCACTTTCCTACATAGAATTTTTGGGAGCAAATCAACACCTCCCTAGGAGAATTAAGTTCCAACATGGGACAACTAAGGATGGAGCACCAAGAGCACTCCATCATCCTCCATGAAATTAGAGAAGATTAAAGAGCAATGAGGGAGGAGCAACAAAGACAAGGAAGAGACATAGAAGAGCTCAAGGACATCATTGGTTCTTCAAGAAGAAAACGCCACCATCACTAAGGTGGATTCATTCCTTGTTGTTAAATTTTCTGTTTTTCGTTTTTTATGTTAAATGTTTATCTATGTTTGTGTCTTATTACATGATCATTAGTATTTAAGTGTCTACGCCTTAAAGTTATGAATATTAATCCATCACCTCTCTTGAATGAAAAATGTTTTAATTACAAAAGAACAAGAAGTACATGGTTTCAAATTCATCCTTGAAACTAGTTTAATTATTTTGATGTGGTGACAATACTTTTTGTTTTCTGAATGAATGCTTGAACAGTGCATATGTCTTTTGAGTTTGATGTTTAAGAATGTTAAATATGTTGGCTCTTGAAAGAATGATGACAAGGAGACATGTTATTTGATAATTTGAAAAATCATAAAAATGATTCTTGAAGCAAGAAAAAGCAGTGAATACAAAGCTTGCAGAAAAGAAAAAAATAGCGAAAAAAAAAAGAAGAGAGAAAAAGCAAGCAGAAAAAGCCAATAGCCCTTAAAACCAAAAGGCAAGGGTAATAAAAAGGATCCAAGGCTTTGAGCATCAGTGGATAGGAGGGCCTAAAGGAATGAATCCTGGCCTAAGCGGCTAAACCAAGCTGTCCCTAACCATGTGTTTGTGGCGTGAAGGTGTCAAGTGAAAACTTGAGATTTAGCGGTTAAAGTCAAGGTCCAAATCAAAAAGAAGAGTGTGCTAAAGAACCCTGGGCACTTCTAATTGGGGACTTTAGCAAAGCTGAGTCACAATCTGAAAAGGTTCACCCAGTTATGTGTCTGTGGCATTTATGTATCCGGTGGTAATACTGGAAAACAAAGTGCTTAGGGCCACGACAAAGACTCATAAAAGTAGCTGTGTTCAAGAATCAACATACTTAACTAGGAGAATCAATAACACTATCTGAACTCTGAGTTCCTATAGATGCCAATCATTCTGAACTTCAATGGATAAAGTGAGATGCCAAAACTATTCAAGAGGCAAAAAGCTACAATTCCCGCTCATCTGATTAGAGCTAAGTTTCATTGATGTTTTGGAATTTATAGTATATTCTCTTCTTTTTATCCTATTTGATTTTCAGTTGCTTGGGGACAAGCAACAATTTAAGTTTGATGTTGTGATCAGCGGATAATTTATACGCTTTTTGGCATTGTTTTTACATAGTTTTCAGTATAATTTAGTTAGTTTTTAGTATATTTTTATTAGTTTTTAAATAAAAATCACCCTTCTGGACTTTACTATGAGTTTGTGTGTTTTTCTGTGATTTCAGGTATTTTCTGGCTGAAATTGAGGGACTTGAGCAAAAATCAGATTCAGAGGTTGAAGAAGGACTGCAGATGCTGTTGGATTCTGACCTCCCTGCACTCAAAGTGGATTTTTTGGAGCTACAGAACTCCAAATGGTGCGCTCTGAATCGCATTGGAAAGTAGACATCCAGGGCTTTCCAGCAATATATAATAGTTCATACTTTGCCTGAGTTTAGACGACGCAAACTGGCGTTGAACGCCAGTTCCATGCTGCATTTTGAAGTCAAACGCCAGAAACACGTCATGAACCAGAGTTGAACACCAAAAACACATTCCAACTTGGCGTTCAACTCCAAAAGAAGCCTCTACACGTGCAAACTTCAAGCTCAGCCCATGCACACACCAAGTGGGCCCCGGAAGTAGATTTCTGCATCAATTTCTTACTTCTGTAAACCCTAGTAGCTAGTCTAGTATAAATAGGACCTTTTACTATTGTATTTACATCTTTTGATGATCTTCGAATCATCTTTGGATCATCTTTAGTTTCATCTTTAGATCACGTTTGGGGGCTGGCCTCTCGGCCATGCTTGGACCTTCATCACTTATGTATTTTCAATGGTAAAGTTTCTACACACCATAGATTAAGGTGTGGAGCTCTGCTGTTCCTCAAAGATTAATGCAAAGTACTACTATTTTTCTATTCAATTCAACTTATTCCGCTTCTAAGATATTCATTCGCACTTCAATATGATGGATGTGATGATCGTGACAGTCATCATCATTCTCAACTTATGGACGCGTGCCTGACAACCACTTCCGTTCTACCTTAGATTGAATGGATATCTCTTGGATATCTAATACAGGGGACCGAGTCCGAGTTATTAGTGTCTTCGTGGTATAAGTTAGAAACCATGGACGGCCATTCTTAAGAATGCGGAAAGTCTAAACCTTGTCTGTGGTATTCCGAGTAGGATTCAGGGATTGAATGACTGTGACGAGCTTCAAACTCGCGAGTGCTGGGCGTAGTGACAGACGCAAAAGATCAATGGATCCTATTCCAGTGTGATCGAGAACCGACAGATGATTAGCCATGCAGTGACAGCGCATTGGACCATTTTCACTGAGAGGACAGGTGGCCATTGACAACGGTGATGCCTAACATACAACTTACCACGGAAAGGAGTAGGAAGGATTGGATGCAGACAGTAGGAAAGCAGAGGTTCAGAGGAATGAAAGCATCTCTATACGCTTATCTGAAATTCTCACCAATGATTTACATAAGTACCACTATCCTATTTTATATTTTATTTATCTTTTACTTATCAATTCATAAAATCAGTTGAATCCGCCTAACGCGTCGTGCATTCGTTCGCGTCGCTACCCTTTTCTTCAAAACTCCATTTTCGTGCTTTCCTTCCATTTTTGTATGTTTTCTTTCTGTCCTCTAAGCCATTCCTGCCTTAGGAGATCTGAAAATACTTAACACACAAATCACGGCTTCGAATGGTAATGAAGGGTAATTAAAATTAATATTTTTAAAGCTTAAGAAACATGTTTTTCACATATATCACATAATAAGGAAGGGAAAGTAAAACCATTCAATTTACATGAATAAGTGAGTGAAGGATTGAATAAATCACTTAAATTGAGCACAAAATACATCATAAAATATGGGTTTATCAACCTCCCCACACTTAAACAATAGCATGTCCTTATGCTAAATCCAAGAGAAAGGGTAAAGTTAGAATTGTGGAATCTCATGCAATGCATTCTATTCTAAATGCAAGCTACCTAAATGAGTCATGCAATTCTAGTTATTATTCACTTGTATATAAAGCTTACATGTAGTTAAATTAATTCATATCCTTAAGGAATCATATATGCATAGCCAAACCCTAGATAATGTTAAAGCACTTTTACAATTGAGATGGGTAAAAGTATTTCACAAACTTGCAAGACAATTAACAATTAAGCAGAGATATATGGTGATGAGCTATTGAACCCTCACTGGATTTTGTGTTTACTCTCTAGTCACTCAGTGTTTATTGGGTTAATCACTCTATTCTTCTTTCCATCCTTGCTTTCTAAAACTTTGTTCTTCATCTAACTGGTGTGGCGGAATTGTTATTCAGATGTAAAATTTGTTGTTTGTTCTCCCCCTGGCAATGGTGCCAAAACTTGGTGCACAATACCATGGTCCAAACATAACTTCACAACTTCGCGCAACTAACCAGCAAGTGCACTGGGTCGTCCAAGTAATAAACCTTACGTGAGTAAGGGTCGATCCCATGGAGATTGTAGGTGAAATCGCCGGTGCTAGTGGGAGAAAAGTGGTGAAGAGGAAGGGAAGAAGAAAGGAAGAAGTAATGGAGGAAGGAAATTAAAGAAGGAGGGTGAAATAGGGCGCGTTGTATACATGGCACATCGGGCAATCGACGCGCACGCGCACACCACGCGTACGCGTGGAGGGACAGGAAAGAAGAGGGGCGCGTGAGCACCACTCACGTATATACGTGGGATGGTAGATAGGTAAGGGATTCGTACCCGTTAAAGCGCGTGCACGCGTGGAGACATCTGCGTGCTTCGCGTAGTGCTTGCACAATGCTCGCGCAAGTCTCGGGTGGCATGTACTAAGGAAGGCGTGTAAGGCGGCCGATGCGTACGCATCATGTGCGCGCATGCTGGGTGGGCAAGAAGGTAAGACGTCACGTGGGCGTGCCTCACGCATACGCGTCAATAGGAGTTACGCGTTTTGCACAATGCTTACGCAATGCTCGCGCAACTCTCGGGAAAATGTACCCAGAGTGCCACACATAGCGACCAACGCGTACGCGTCATGTGCGCACATGCGTGGACAAGCAAGGGAGTAGGTGACGTGTGGGCGTGCCTCATGTATACGCGTGGGTAGTCATTCGCGCATTTCACGCAATGCTTGCGCAATGCTCGCGCAACTCTCAGGAAAATGTGCCCAGAGTTGCAAAAACGCAAGCGACGCGCACGCGTCCTACACGCTTAAGCGTGCATCCCCCTTTTTTTTCATCAAAGAGAAAGGTCTTTTTAACACATTCCTGGCAGGTATTCAAGCTAGATAGTCAAGAAAACACTCACAAATTCATGCACTACTCAAAATAAAGCATTTTCTCTAACCTTGTCAATTTATCCATACCAAGATTAACGAAATCTACATGAATATCATAACAATTCAACAAAACCAACAAAAGCTAGCATACATAAGCAACTCAACAACACCAAGAAATCACAAAATTCACAAGAATCTAAAGCTAGAAGCAAGAAAGTATACACAAGAAAGATCTTACCATGGTGGGGTGTCTCCCACCAAGCACTTTTCTTTAATGTCCTTAAGTTGGATGGTCATGTGCTTAAGCTTCCTCTCTTTTTGGTGCATCCTCAAGCAGGAGCACCTCCACTTCCCTTGGTGATTTGTAGCCATGGTACCTCTTCAATCTATGTCCATTCACCTTGAAAGTTGTCTCACTTTGAGGGTCAATTAATTCCACCACTCCATAGGGCTTTACCTCCTTCACCTTAAAGGGTCCTTCCCATTTTGAACGGAGCTTTCCCAGCATGAATCTGAGCCTTGAGTTGTAGAGGAGAACTTCGTCACCTTCTTGGAAATCCATTTTTCGGATATGGTGATCATGAAATGCCTTAGTCTTTTCCTTGTAAATTTGCGCATTCTCATATGCCTCCATCCTAAGACACTCAAGCACCTCTAGTTGCAATTTTCTGGCTATACCTGCCTTGGTGATGTCCATGTTACATTGCTTCACCGTCCAATAGGCCTTGTGCTCAATTTCCACTGGAAGGTGGCATGCCTTGCCATAGACGATCCAGAAGGGAATCATCCCTAACGGGGTCTTGTAGGCCGTCCTATACGCCCATAGTGCATCTCCCAACTGAGAGCTCCAGTCTTTCCTCTGTGGATTCACCACCTTCTCCAAAATTCGCTTAATCTCTCGGTTGGACACCTCCGCTTGCCCATTCATTTAGGGGTGATAGGCAGTTGAAACCTTATGTAATATACCATAGCACTTGAGCAGTGCTTCTACCTTCCTATTACAAAAGTGGTAACCTTGGTCGCTCATGATTGCTTGTGGCGACCCATAGCGGCATACAATATTATTTCTAATTAAATAAATCACGGCATTAGCGTCATCAAGGCGGGTAGGTATCGCTTCCACCCACTTTGATACGTAGTCAACCGCCAACAGAATATATAGATACCCACTTGAGTTGGGAAATGGCCCCATAAAGTCTATGCCCCATACATTAAAGATTTTACAGAACAACATAGGTTGTTGAGGCATTTCATCCTTTTGGGATGCATTTCCCGACTTCTGATATTGGTGACACGACACACAAAATTGGTTAGCATCCTTGAATAAGGTTGGCCACCAGAATCCACAATCTAAAACCTTTTTAGCCGTTCGTTATGGGCCAAAGTGGCCGCCACACTCGGATGAATGGCAAGCTTCGAGAATGGGTTGGATTTCGGATTTCGGGACACATCTTCGAATTACTTGGTTTACTCCCCTCTTCCACAAGTGAGGGTCATCCCAAATGTAATATTTGGAATCACTCCTCAACTTGTCCCTTTGATGTTTAGAAAAGTTGGGAGGGAAGATCTTAGCAACCAAGTAGTTCGCCAAAGGTGCAAACCAAGGAAAGCTATCCGAAACAGCATGCAAACTATCCAAAGGGAATGAGTCATCAATCGAAAATGGGTCATATTTAAGATTTTCAACGTGGCTTAAATGATCCGCAACCAAATTTTGAGACCCACTTCAATCCCTAATCTCAATATCAAATTCTTGCAAGAGCAAGATCCAACGTATGAGCCTAGGTTTCGACTCATTCTTTGTCAACAAATACTTTAAAGCTGCATGATCCGTATATACCACTATTTTGGACCCTAGCAAAAAAGATCTGAATTTATCTAAGGCATGAACAATAGCTAGGAGTTCTTTTTCCGTAGTGGTATAGTTGGATTGTGCCGCATCCAATGTTTTTCAGGAATATGCAATGATATAAGGGAGTTTACCATCACGTTGTGCAAGCGTGGCACCTACGGCATGATTTGACGCGTCACACATTATCTCGAATGGCTGCATCTTGTTAGGGCCCCTCACAATTGGTGCCGTGGTAAGAGCTCTCCTCAACTCTTCAAACGCATCCGCACGAGCACTATCAAACTCAAAGTCCACGTCCTTTTGGAGTAGGCACGACAATGGCAATGCAATCTTGCTAAAATTCTTGATAAAGCAACTGTAGAATCCTACATGCCTCAAAAAGGAATGGACCTCCCTCACAAAAGAGGGGTGAGGTAAACTGGTGATAACATCAACCTTGGCCAGGTCCACAGAAATGCCCTTGTCAGAAACTATGTGTCCTAGCACTATACCTTGTCTCACCATGAAGTGACATTTCTCGAAATTGAGAACAAGGTTAGTGTTGACACATCTTTCCAAGACCTTGGCCAAGTTCTCCTAGAAACTATCAAAAGAGGTACCATATACGCTAAAATCATCCATAAAGACTTCCAAACAAGTCTCCATAAGATCGGAAAAGACACTCGTCATGCACCGCTGAAAAGTGGCGGGTGCATTGCATAGCCCAAATGGCATCCTTTTATAGGCAAAGGTGCCAAAGGGACAAGTGAAGGTGGTCTTCTCCTGATCCTCAGGAGTAATATGTATCTGGAAGTAGCCAGTGAATCCATCAAGAAAGCAATAATGGAATTTACCTGTCAGTCGGTCCAACATCTGGTCAATGAAGGGCAAAGGATAGTGGTCCTTCCTTATTGCGACATTCAACCTTTTGTAATTGATGCACACCCGCCAAGCATTTTGCGCTCTTGTGGTGACCACTTCACCATCATCCTTCTTAACCACAGTGATTCCTGATTTCTTTGGGACGACTTCGACCAGGCTCACCCATTCACTGTCAGAAATCGGATATATAATACCCGCATCAAGTAGCCTTGTGACGTCCTTTTTCACCACATCTAGGATAGTCGGGTTGATCCTTCTTTGGGGTTGTCTCACCGTTCGAGCTCCCTCTTGGAGAAAAATATGATGCATAGATGTGCGGGGGTCAATCCCCACAATGTCGGCCAAGCTCCAACCTATTGCTTTCTTGTGCTCCCTTAGGACTTCTAGGAGCTTCTCTTCTTCTTGACTAGAGAGCTCACTAGCAATAATGACTGGAAACCTTTGGTTGCCCTTTAGGAATGCATACTTCAAATGAGATGAAAGAGGCTTCAATTCACTTTTTACCCCAAGTTGAGGTTCTTTTTCATCAAGCTCCTGGAGCTCATTCTCAACAATTTTCTCTTGTTCACCCTCTTGGTCATTCGTCTCTTCAATAATAGGGTAGCACAACTTGTTGTGATCCTCTCTTCATACCTCCACGACTACCTCGTCAATTACATCACATCGGAGAATGAAATTATCTTCGGGTGGGTGTCTCATGGCTTCTTCTAAATTAAATTTGATAGTCTTGTCTCCCACCTCAAAGGAGTATGTGCCAGTAAAGGCATCCAATTTGAATTTAGAGGTCTTCAGGAAGGGTCTACAAAGCAAAATAGATGAAGAACTTCTATTCTCTATTGGGGGCATCTCAAGGATGTAAAAATCAACTGGAAATACCAAGTCCTTGATTGCCACAAGTACATCTTCCGCTATTCCCATTACAGTGATTACACTCTTGTCGGCTAAGGCAAATTTGGCCGCCGACCTCTTTAATGGAGCTAAATTCAACCGCGCAAAGATAGAAAGTGGCATGATGCTCACGCAAGCCCCTAGATCACACATACAGTCATGAAAAGCAACTCCACCAATACGACAATACACCAAACATGGTCCAGGGTCACCACACTTTTTCGGAATAGGCTTCATCAATGAAGAAATGGAACTACCCAATGACAATGTCTCCAACTCACCTATCCTATCCTTGTGTGTGCACAGGCCTTTTAAAAATTTTGCATACTTCAGAATTTGTTGAATAGCATCGAGAAGTGGGATGGTTACCTCAACCTTCTTGAATACTTGAAGCATGTTTAAATCAAACTCTGGAGTCTTCTTGGCCTTATTCACCATGGAAGGGAATGGGATAGGAATGGACTCATCTACTATAACCTTCCTCTTGGGTTCCTTATGGCTCACTTCTTCTTCCTCATGCCTTGTGTCTACCTCTTCTTCTTCATGTAGAGCTTCAACAACCACTTCTTCCTCATGAATGTCTTCCATGACCCTAGGAGGTATCTCCTCTAATGTAGTTCCCGACCGTAGAGTAATGGCATTGAGGTCGCCCTTTGGGTTTGGAAGGGGTTGGGATGGAAAGTTAGAAGAACTTGAGGGTTGGTTGGTGTTGTTACAGGAGGATAGGACCAACTTTGAAATCATATCGGTGAGATTGGCCAATTGAGCACTCATGCTACCATATTGTGCACTCAAGGTATCAAATTGAGCCTTGTTATTCTCTTCCTGTTTTTCCATAGTAGCTCTAACTTCATCAACTTGGTTGGTGGAAGAGGAGGAGGATTGGTTGGATTGTTGTCTTTGATGTGGTGCTTGGTACTTGGTATAGTTATTTTGGTTTTGTGGCATGCTTGGTTATGGTGATTTTGGTTGGCTTAATGGTTGTTGTTGAGTTAGTGGGATGAGGATTGGTGGTTGTTGTTGTAGTGAGAAGAAGAGTTATTCCATCTTTGATTTTGATTGCTCCCTTGTGCATTGTCCTTCCACCCTTGATTGGAGTTATTGCCATGAGAGTAGTTTTTTTGGCCTTGAGAGGGGTAGGGTGGACGATTGTTATAATTCACATTGGCTACGGTAAGGGCATACTCCTCTTGAATTTGGTGGCATTGATCGGTGCAATGTGTGATGCTAGAGTACAAACCACAAATTCTAGGAGGACCTTCAAGTTGGGCAACTTGGGGTGGAGCTTGGACGGCTTGGATGGAATAGAATGCCTTTTGTTCTTTATGCATATTCGTAAGGATAGTGGTCATATCCCCAAGCACCTTGGTTAAGCATGTTTCGGAAGGTGATGCTTCCACTACACCCTTGAGGGGATTGCTCCTTACTCTTACATGTTGTGTAGCCTCGGCAACATTATTTATCAAGCTCTAAGCTTCTCCCTCCGTCTTGTTTTTGGAAAGCGAACCACCACTAGCGGCGGTGACCAATCTTCTATCTTCTGCGTAAAGACCTTCGGTAAAGTAACTGATAAGCAAATGAGTGTCCAATCCATGGTGTGGACAAGATTCCAATAGCCTCTTGAATTAGTCCAATACTCATACAAGCTTTCTTGATCCTTTTGCATTATACCTGAGATTTCTTTCCGAATGTAAACGGTCTTCTTCGGCGGAAAGAACTTGTCTAGAAACTCTTTTCCTAAGAAATCCCAATTGGTACAATCTCATTTGGTTGGTAATAGAACCATGTTTTTTCTTGTCCCTCAAGAGAGAAGGGGAAGGCAAAAACCATAATGGCAACTTTGTCGGCCCCATGCCTTCGAGCGGAAGAACAAGCAACTTGGAAATCTCTTAGATGTCGGATAAGGTCTTAACCCGGAAGCCCATGATACTTGGGGAGTAGATTTATCAAGCTATTCTTTAACTCAAAGTTTGGGTCGAGATTGGGATATCTTGCTTGCAAAGGTTGAAGTATGATATCCGGAGACCCTTGTTCATGCAAGGTGATTCGGCGTGGCTCTGCCAAGTTTTGTTTACCTGTGGGATGCAAAGATGTATTAGTGGTGCCAACAGAAGAATAGGAAGTAGCAGACTCCAACTCACTTTTTGGTTCTGTCTAGTGATTCGGTGTGCTCCTCAAGAGAGGACGAAATACTAGCCGTATAGTTCAACTGCCGTCTAGCTTGCCGAGTGTGTAACAAAGTTCTTTCAATCTCAAGGTCAAGCTCGGCTAAGCTAGAGTTCGGTTGTGACCGAGTCATCAAACTTGGGAGTCAAAGCACATGTATAAAAGAAAGCTAAACTACAAACTAAGTATTGAAAGCGAGTAAACTATCTACACTATTCACATATTCACATAACCAATGTCAAGGCGTACGTTGAAACTAATCCCTGGCAACGGCGCCAAAAATTTGACACAAGAATTATTGTCGGTCTAGAATTTTTCCTAATAGAAATAAAACTTCGTTGTAAGCATAGTTCCAAACCAACTAATAACTCTCGATCAAATTTTAAAGATTTGGTTGTCACAAAGTTCAACCCCAATAAAAGTAAACAGAAGTATTCAAACCTCGGGTCGTCTCACAAGGAATGGGCAAATGTAACAACCTTGATTTTCGAGTATACGAGATCTTTTCCGAAGGCAAAAAATCCTCCGGAAGATCAGTAAGGGGAGAACCTGTGATATATCATCAAGTATCTCTATCCTCATTTTCATTATGTCATCTTTAAGATAGAACCTTTTTTGAGGCACGCTCGATAACGTAGTCACGAAAAACCCAGTTTTTGAACCGTATCGGTTAAGAGTTTTGATTCTGTTTTTTTGTAAATAGTCTCAGTTTGACGAACCGAACTTGATTCATGAGAGAAGAGAGATAAGAGGATAATATTTTCATTATATTAGTATTAGAAGCTTCTTGAGTGATATTATAAGGTTACCTGATCAGTTTTAGTTAAAAACAGAAAACCGGGTTCACAATTTACTGGTGCAGCTTAGCACCAGCATTCTCTGATGACTTTAGCAATGCTAAGGCCTCATTATTCATGTTTTATTCTCATAATAAATATGTTACTAGTGTCATTTATGCTGGTAGCTCAGAAAATAATTTTTAGAGATGTTTTTACAAGTGTTCTGATACATCTAGTTTTAGTAGTTATACACCTAAGATATTTTAATATTATTTTAATCCACCTCCAAGCCAACCAATCACAACTCACCCTACACCCCCAAAACCCTCAAGGCTGGCTCATTTTCACTTTGTGGCCGAAAATAGGTAGAGAGAAAAAGAGAGAAAAGTTCTTAGTTCCAAATCTTCAAAGCTTGATTTCTGCTGAACTAAAACTCAAATCAAAATTCCAATCCGACCAAAATGATCCTCTCTTCTTTATCTACATGATCATATGACTTATCAAGGCTGGAATCAAGGTGAGTTGGCTGCACCATCTCTCTTTTGATTCGGTTTCAAGGAAACATGGTTAAATATGTGTTTTCTTGATGTGATTTAGGAGGAAAAAGTGCTAAAGGACCACCTGAAAGTTTAATTGAATTAGGAGCAGCAAAACCAGGTAGGGTGTCACGAAATTAATCTTGATTATTTGTGTTTGAGTTGTGTGAATGTTGTATAAATTGGCTGTGCTAAAAATTGGTTGCATATATGATTGATTCTTGGTGAAAATTTGGTGAAATTTTGATGAAATTTGATGAAATTCAAGCTTTAAAGTTCATGTTCTTGGGCAGCTGGAAAAACGAAACCCTAAGCTTAAATTGATGTTCAATTTGTGTTGAAATCATGTAGAAATGATGGGGTTTTAGTGGCTGCTAATTTATTATGAATTATAGTAAAAATCGGTTGCTGAAAAGACTGAAAAACGGGTAAAAACAGAGAAGGAATCTGAAGAATTTAGGAAGAACACGAAGAACACTTTGAGTGTGGTGAAGAACATTGAAGAACACCTTTTAGATCTTAAAAAGGGCAAGGTTGTAATTATTTTGGTGTTTGAGGGTTATTTGATAATTTCTGAAAGTTAGGGTGGTAAAAGTAGAAATATTAAAAGTTACGGGTGGTAAAAAGTGAGTTTTAAAGGTTAAAAGTAAAAGTAAGTTAATTTTCGAAAATTTAATGAAAAAACAATAAAAAAATAATAAAATATTAAATAATAATATTTAATTAAAAATAATATTTTAATAAAAATAATAAAATAATGTAGAAAAGGCAGTTTTCTGTAAAAGCTTTAGAAAGACAACTTTAAGCACAGAATCTCATAATTACTTTCATAAAACACTTAGGGAGTGGTAAAAACATATTAGTGAGGCAAATATAAATAAAAGATAAAAAGTTGAAGAAAAGATAAAAATCGAAGAAAAAGTCTGTAAAGTTTTAATGACAGAAAAATAGACAGAGACTAGTGAACGAACTAGGGCAACATAGTTAGTCCTGGAATTGCGAATAGGGTTAGGTATTATATGAAAAGTTAAACTGTTTCAGTATAGACTTAATGAACCTATACTTGGGACAGACTGACTATTCATACCGAAATTTACATAAGCTTTAAATACATACGTTAAATAGAGAAATCAGAGCAGAGTAAAGAAACACAGAGAACAGAGTAACCAGAGCAGAATAAAGGGATACAGAGAAAAGAGTAATCAGAGCAAAGTAAAAAGACAAAGATAAAAGAGTAATGTGATAAAGAGAAATGGTTTGAATTAAGATGTTGTAAAAGTAAAAGCTGTAGAGTTTGTATAGCATGATTGAACAGAGAAAGAAAGAGGTATTGCATAAGAATGTGAAAGTGATGATGAATAATGAGAATGTTAATGAATGATGATAATGAGAATGATTATGTAAGAATCTGCTGCAGAGAGGCAGTCAGATAGATGGTGGTACGACCACTGAGAACGCTTTCCTGGGATACCTTGCTATAATGCTTTGCTGTAAGACAAAGGTTGCTTACAGAGGTATCGAGATGAGTGTGCTCCTGTAAGACAGAGGTTGCTTACAGTGAGTGTGTTGTTGCTCCTGTAAGACAGAGGTTGCTTATAGTGAGTCTGTTGGGCGTATATCGGCTAATAATTGCTGCCTTGCAAGACAAAGGTTGCTTGCAGTGGATACCCAGCAAGACAAAGGTTGCTTGCAGTGGATATTGCCAACAGGAAAGCCTTAGCCAGACAGAGGTTGCTGGGTAACGTCGAGAGCGGGTATGTAACCGACAGATGAGCTCATTACCTACACTAGGGCTAGACATGCATCATACTTGGTTGTGCATTTTCCTCTGTTATGATTGTTGTATGAATGTATGCTTTCCTTGTTTGTATTCTATTCTCTGTGTCTGTGTTGTACTTTCTTGTATTTTTCTATTTGTGTTCTGTTTTCTATTTTCTCTATTTCCTCTATTTATATGTATCTTCTATTTACTGCTTCTTGTATTCTGCTATTTGTCTGCTAAACAACACGGAATTAATGAACTTAACTAATAACCCAGACCCTACTAAGAACTCCCAAGTTCTTACCCCTTCTCTCTCCCTTCCCTCTTCAGATGGAAGCTTGGGTACACTTCCGTAGTTCGCTGATGACCGTTCACAAAGAGGATTCCGCTCTAGATAGTCTTCTGAGTCTAGGGTGAATATCGTTCTCTGATTATATGTATATACTATGAAACCAGCCAATGTCTGCACCCCGTTCGTATGTGCACTTTAACCTAAATCTTGTGTATGAGATTTCTATTGTGTGGCTACTTCATGAGGTACCAGAGAGACATCCTGTGGAAAAGTCTGATCGTGCAGAGGAGTAGCAGATGATGTTCTATCTTTTGCTGACGTTCCACCTGACTTGAGTTTTGAAGACTTAAAACATACTTTCTCTCGCTTTAGTAGTTTAGAGGGACTAGGTGAGTATAGAGTCTAGGCTAGCCTGGGCGCCAGCTTAGGGACTTCTTGAACAGGTCAGGACCTGGGATGTTGTATGTATATATATGTATATAGTTATTATCTAGCTATGTCTAGGGGTGTTCTAACTAAAAGTCTATACTCTAATAAAGGCTGGATCACCGAATATTGTCAACTGCTTGTGATGTATTTATGTGTGGTTGTTTATAATTGTTTTATATATTATCAGTTGTGAATGGATTATGAATGATACTGTTTGTTAATCCAAACGTTTTAAAAAAAAAGTACCTCGTAAAATAACTACGCTTTTAACAACGAATCAGGCTCATATAATAAATAATAGATAATAATTAGGTAGACAAGTTGGTAGCGCTCAGTTTCTAGTATGATCATGACGTACCAGAAATTGGGTCGTTACAGCAAACATGTGCATCAACATTGGTTAGAATTCCGGGGTTGGGAGTCATGATCAAGAAATTAAACTACTGGACTTAACAAGCAAGAAATCTTAAAGTGCAAGAAACTAAATTAAGTAACTAAGGCAAGGTATGAGCAATTTGAAACTAACAAAAGAGAATCTAAGATAATTCTACTCTAGAATTAAGCAAGTAACTATAACTAGAATGAAGCAATTGAAATTTTTGGGTTTCAAATATAAATAATAAAAGGAACTCTTGGCTAGGCATAGGAATTGGGGTCACCATCCTTGTCTAATAACCATATCTTGACAATTATGAGGAACCAAACTCACTAAGTCTACCTCCAAGAGCTTTAAGTACGTAATATTTACTCCTAAGCTTGAGGTACGTTAAGTGGCTTGATCAATCTCAACTCATAAGTCCCAATCCAACTACCAATTGACTTAATAGTGGATTAGTGTTAATGGGTATTAACTTGGCCACTAAAGGTTCTCAAATCACCAAATCAATTAGATCCAATGACTCAAGTTTACTCAATTCCCTTAGCCTAGGCCAAGAGTAAAGAAAACTACTCCATAATCAAAGGAAACATTTCATCAAACACATGGTATGCATTAATAAAAGACATAGTCAAATTGTAATTAAATTAGAAATTAAAAGTACCCACTAACAATTATCAATGGAAAACTACTCAAATAACACTATTAATTATGGAAAACATCAATGTCTCATTAACAATTCAAGATCCACAAAGTTCATAAGATGAATAGAAAATGGGAAATAACTAGAAAACATAAATCTAACACAAGATCTCAACAAAATTATACTAGAGAATTCAAATTAAGTAATCAAAACTGGAAATCAACAAAACCCAATTCAGAATTCAACAAGGGAAGATCAAATCAAACTAGATCTAGAGAGGAATAATGGTTTCTCTCCCTAGAAGAACAAGAACAAAAACTAGCCAAAATTGTGTCTAAGTGTGTAATGAATGATCCCCCCTTTCCCCCTAGAGTTCCTGGGTCTTTTCCATGCAGATTCAGCTTGAATTTGGGCCTGCAGAGCCTCAGAAATCGCCAGGCACAATTTCTTTAATGAGGTCACGTGCTGCTCGTCATGCGTACGCGTCATGTACGCGTGCGTGTCACCGAATTTCGCGATCCACGCATACGCGTCGGTAGGGAAGTCGCCAATCCACGCGTATGCGTCACTCTTCGCGCGCCATGCCCAGTTCCTCGCACGCACGCGTGCGCGTGGGCTACGCGTGCGCGTGCAGCCGATTCTTGAAAACCCAATTTTTCATGTTCCTTCCACCTTTGCATGCTTCCTTTCTCTCTTTTAAGTCATTCTTGCCCTACAAACTCTGAAATCACTCAACAAACATATCACGGCATCGAATGGTAATAGAAGAGGATCAAAATATGGCATTTTTAAGGCAGAAGAAGCATGTTTTCCATCATGAAGCAGAATTAGGAAGAGAACACAAAACCTTGCAATTTATGTGAATAAGTGTGGAAAATAATGACAAAACCCCCAAATTCTACACAATATAAACCACAAAATTGGAGTTTATCAGTACTCCAAGGCTGAATGAAAGAAAGAAGGCTCATTTGGTGTTTTAATAGGTTGGGCCTTGGGCCTTGTTTGGGCCCGGTCCAACTAATTTGGCTCGTTGGCCCAATTTTACGCCAAAATCTTTAAAATTAGTGTTAACATTTATATTTTAATTAGTTCTACTTCTTTATACAATAAAATATAATTTTCTAATTTCTTTATACAATAATTAATTTATTAGATAATTATTTGTTAATTTTGCGAGTTTTACACATGAAAACATAAAATTGCATTATAAGAAAATTGAAATTAACAAGAGAGTTCATGAACTAAAATTGACAAAATAAAGGAATTAATAAGAGAAATTAAATAAACTAGGATACTAGAACAATAAAAAGTAAATAAAACTAAATTAAAACAAGATTCAATCCTAAAATTAAGAAGAAATTAAACTAAGAGAGCTAAATTCTAGAGAAAAGAGGGAGCTTCTCTCTCCAGAATTTGATCCTAAAACATAATGTAAAACTATTCTATCAATACCTGGTTGATCCCCTCTTGGAATTGCCTTCAAATGTCTCAGAAATGAGTTGAATTGGGCCCAAATTAGCCTAAAATCATGATCCACGTGTTTACTTAAGTAACTCATTTGCTGGCAGTCATGCGTACGCATGAGGCTTGTGTATGCACAACTGCGCACGAAATGCAAGTCATGCGTACACATGAGGCATGCATCCACACAAATGCACAGATTTCCAAAACTTAATCTCTTCATGAATTCTTTAATACATGCTTTTCTTCTACTTCTTCAAACCATACTTGCCTATTAGTCCTGAAATTACACAACAAACATATTAAGGCATCGAATGGAATAAATGTGCAATTAAATTATTGACAATTTAGAGCACAAAAAGCATGTTTTTAACAATTAAGCATAATTAAGAGAGAATCCACTAAAGCATGCTATTTGAATGAATAAGTGCGAGTTTATGCGATAAAATTCACTCATTTCAAGTCAAAAATTATCATCAAATATAGATTCATCACTCAAAGATTAATGTTGATCTAGAATTTCTCAACAGAATTTGGGAGTTTTAAGTTCTGGGTCATCTCTCAAAAGAATTGCATTGAGATGTGTGTATTATTGGCTATGAGAAATTGGGGTGAGATAGCAATTGACACAAAATTAAATAGCAAGAAAGTAAATGACAATTAACCAATAAAGAAAAGGAAATTCAAATGCTAAAAAGGGTCTTCGCAAGGGTTGAGAGTCAAGGTTTCCAATCCTAGTCATTGACCACAAACATGGAAATTATAAAGAGTTAATCCCACTTAGTCAACCTCTATATATTGAGGAAAACTAAATAGGGATAATGGATCTTAATCCATAAATCCTAGTGATGAATCCACATTTCATGGTATTTATTTGCTCTATTTAGGTGGATTTCATCTACTTTTCTTGTATTTATCTATTGAAATAGCATAGTTTTATGATTTCTTCCTAAATTGTGCTTGAAAGTAAAAACATACTTTTTAGGCCTTTTAATTGCTAAATTTTATTCACTTTAATTCCATTTGATGCCTTAATGTGTTTGTGACGCATGAGCATCTTCTCTATCTTTTCCTAGTGAATTTGCATTCAAATTGTTGAGTTTAATCAAGATTTAATTACCTTTAGCCACTATGAATGCTACTCTGAGTTGGTTGCAATTTTTGTTTATTTCAGGTAGTATTCGGATGGATTTGACAGAGTTTTATAGCAGAAAAGGAAGAAAGCAAATGATGCTATCAACCCTGACCTCCTTGCACTCAAACAGGAATAACTTGAGCTACAGAGGTCCAATTGAGGTGATTCTAGCAGAAATAAAAAGCTAACTTCCAGAGCTTTCCCACGACATATAATAGTATACCCTTTTCTTCCATTTCGTACGGACCACTTGACGCCAAACTTGAGGAAGCTCAAGTTTGGTGCCAACTCAAAAGCCCCAAGGAAGAACACACGCTGCCATCTCCACGCCGAACTTGAGTTTACTCATGTTCGGTGCCAACACAAGGACTCCAAAGAAAGGCTACGCACCACTCCACGCCAAACTTGGGTGGAACCAAGTTTGGCACCAACTTAAGGAAAGCCCAAGGAACTCTTTGCCTATTCCACGCTGCACCTGACTCCCTCCAAGTTTGGCGACAACCTTTAACGCAATGGTGGACCCCAATTCGTTCTACAAGGCCTACGTGAATCAATTGGTAAACTTTGATTAAACTTTATTTCGTTTATAATTAGAAAAATACATTATTTAGTTTTTAGGAAATATATTTTACATTAATTAGGATTAGATATAAAAGGGAAAAGAATCAGCCCTTCGGGCTCATCTCTTCTCTTGTACCTCATTCCGCAATTTACAGTTTTACAGAATCCTAGTTTTCTCTCTGAACCATGAGCAACTAAACCTCCATTGTTAAGGTTAGGAGCTCTGTCTATTTTATGGGTTGATACTACAATTTTTCTATTTTAATTCATGTACTAATTTATATTTCAAGAATTGTTTTTGCTCTTTTTCTTATGAATTTGGGTGGAATAAAAGTATGGTTCTAATTGAGTTCTTGTATAACTTGGAAAATCTCTTTACTTGAACAACAGCCTGAAAATATATTCTCCTAAATCACTAATTATCTGGACTTAACGGGATACGTGACATATAATCCTCTTATATTTGGGTAATTAGGGTTTCTGTGGCATGTAACTAGAATTGAACTTCACCCTCTAATTGGAATTAAGTGACCAAGAAATTGGCGGTTGATGAAGATTAGAGGAGACTAAAAAGGTCTAAAAAATTAGGATTTAGTCACATATAGTTTGTCATGAATGGAATCTTGCATTATTAAAATAGTTGGTAAGAAAAGTCAATCCGAAAGATAGATAACTCTGAAGCCTTAACTATTTTTCCATATATATATTTCACAACTTGTTTACTGTTTGCTTTCTGATTCTCTGATTTACTGTTAATGCAATTGAGACCCAAACACTACTTTCTATTTGTCTGACTAAGCAAATCACTTGACCATTGTTGCTTGATCCATCAATTCTCGTGGGATCAACCCTCACTCACCTGAAGTATTACTTGGAACGACCCGGTGCACTTGCCGGTTAGTTTGAGGTATTACCTGAGGTATTGACCGTGATTGACAACTACTGGTTGTCTGATCTCTTAGATTAGGCGTTTTTGCTTTAATTTCATTTAACTTATTTCTTTAAATTTTTAAAAAAAAATTATTTTAATTTAAGTTATTTAAATTTTTTTTCTCTTAATTTCTGAAATTAAGTTTGGTGTCCCCTTAGTTGTTTTTATTCTTCCTAGTTATTTTACTCATTGAATTTGAATTTTATACTCCATTTTGCTTATTAGTTATTTTATTTTCTAAATTATTTAGTTTATTTTCTTTATTTTATTTTTCTTTTATTTTTGTTTTCTTTTATATTTTTTTTATTTTTATTTCTTTTTATTATTTTTATTTTCCTTTATGTTCTTTCTCCTTTGCTTGTCTGTTTACCACATGGTGCGTTTAATTCTCTTTGGTGTTTTGTGCTAAGAAAAAATAATGGAGAGAGATCACATGGGTTACTACTCACACCCAAGCAGTGATTCATATTATTGTGGATGGAGTAACTATCTGAATTTTGGTTGGCAAAGTCAAAACCAAAGAAACTTCAGTGCTGCATGTTCCAACTATCAAGAAGCACCATCTTATATTCATACCAAGAACCACCACCACTCTATCCATATCAAGAACCATCATCTTTCTACCCATATCAAGAGCCACCATCTCCCTATTCATACCAAGAACCATCCTCTTTTTACTTTTATCAAGAACCATCATCTCCTTCTTATTCATATCAAGAGCCACTATCTCCTTATTCATATCAAGAACCATCATCTCTTGAGCTTTTCATGAAAGAATTCATAAATGATATAAGGATGAGTGTCAAAAATATAGAGAAATATGTGCAATTGATTATCAAGCCCCAGAAAGAGGAACAAGCAAATTCCTTCCCAAGAGATATAATGCAAGATCCTATAGAAGAAAGTGAGAAAATCAATCAAAGGAGTTCATACTCCAGTGAATTAGAGAACTCTCCACCCTTACACATGGAAGAAGAGGAAGATGCAAAAACAAAGGAGGAAGATGCAAACAAAGAAGGAAGATGCACAAACAAAGGAGGTTGTAAGAGATGAAAACAATTATGGGAATCTACACTCCAATGAAGCAGAGAGTGGCATAGAGGGTGAGTTTATTGAACAACCAGTTCAAGAAGTTCTTGATGAAGGGTACACTCCAACCATCACACAACACCCAAATTTTGAAATCAAAGAAGTGAAGGCAATCAAGGAAAGCACAAAAAAGAGGATTGTGACCAAGAAATAGAAGAAAATATCCATGAAAAAGAGAAGGTCATCAAAAAATAATCCAACCTCTACCCCAACAAGTAAGGTGAATCAAGCTAACCATAATAAAAATAAGCTTGTTAGGCAGAATTTATATCAAGGGGAACTAATTTTCACCTCCCTCCCATTGGAGACATTTCTTTTAACCAACTGGAAGAAGAGGAAGAAAATTCAACAATCAAGTGTCAAGCTAGTGACATTAAAGAAGCGCTTGTTGGGAGGTAACCCAACTACTAGTATCCTTGGTTTTGCAGTTACTTTGGTTTAATTTTATAGTTATTTTGATTTTAGCATTATAGTTATTTTAGTTCTGGTTTTAAATTACTTTATCTCAATTTTTTTTATAATTTTTCATGTTTTACATGTGTTTTGGTCATGCAGAGTGATTAGAACAGGAATAGAGCAATTAAAAGGCATTTTGACACCCTGGAGTTTTGCTTTGCTTGAGGACAAGCAAAATTTTAAGTTTGGTGTTGTCTCTTCACTTGTGGCTTTTCTGTTTATTTTAATGGCACCAAAGGGAGGCGAATCATCTTCATGGAGGAGCACAGCCTGAAGAATAAGACAGCCACTAGGATAACTGAGGTAGTTGAGTTCCTTTCATTCTATATTCCCTCTCGTTCTTACTATGTTATGTTCCTATTTTCTGCTGTTTTGTCTTAGTTATTACATGATCATTTGTTATTTCAATTCCTAGGTTCTAGTTTAATTTGCTGCTTTTTTTTTATTATTTTGTTGTTTACTATTAATTCTGAAAAATGTCTCATATATTGCTCATTGAGCTTGAATTAAAAAGGAAAAAAAGAAGAAAAAGATGTAATGCATGAGTAAGAGAGTTTATAACAAAAAGTAGTCACATTTAATCAAATGTGGTGGTGTTCTCTGTGATTCTGAATGTATGACATGAACCGTGCATGTTTGAATTCGAATCAAGGAATGTTGATGTATAAGGAATAGGAGTTTAAAGAACTATTATGAATTTTCTGAAGATAGTGAAAGTTAATCCTTGAAGCAAAAAGAAATAGCAAGAAAAAAATAGAAAGCAAGGTCCAAGGCTCTGAGCATCAATGACGAGGGAGGTCAGACATGATTAAAAGCTCAAAGAGTTGTTTCCCTAGTCATATGCTTGTGGTGTTCTTGTGTTGAGTAATCCTTGAGACAGGACACTTAGAGTCGAGATCATGTATATTTAGCAGAGTATGCCAAAGGCTTTGAGCACCATTGTCTGGGAGTAGCTGAAAGAAAAATCAAAACCTCAAGAGAGTTCCCCAGTTAAGTGCTTGTGGTGTTTTTGTGTCAAGTAACCCTTGAGACAGAACATTTAAAGTCACGGCTAGGCTCAAGTTGCAAAGCACCAATTAAAAGAGAATTGAAGGATACCTGATGTGTTCAACGATTAAACTGAAGTATAAAGATCATAGAATTCATAATATTATTCGGATTCTAATTCTGAATGACAATGACATTCCTCTGATTCAAAGGAGAGTGAGATGCCAAAACTATTTAGTATTGCAATAAATTAACCCCACTTCAAGAAGAGACATGAGCCTAATTGAACTCTCACTTCTCATGCAAATTCACATCTTAATCATGTATTAGTTTTGGATGCTTGAAGACAAGCAACAATTCAAGTTTGGTGTTGTGATGCGTGAGCATCTTCTCTATCTTTTTCTAGTGAATTTGCATTCTAATTTTTGACTTTAAACAAGATTTAATTACCTTTAGCCACTATGAATGCTACTTTGAGTTGTTTGCAATTTCTGTTTATTTCAGGTAGCATTCGGATGGATTTGACAGAGTTTTGTAGCAGAAAAGGTAGAAAGCGACTTATGCTGTTAACCCTGACCTCCTTGCACTAAATCCGGAATAACTTGAGCTACAGAGGTCCAATGGACGTGATTCCAGCGGCATTGGAAAGCTAACTTCCAGAAATTTCCAATGTTATATAATAGTATACCCTTTTTTTCATTTCGTACGGAGCACTTCACGCCAAACTTGAGGAAGCTCAAGTTTGGCGCCAACTCAAAAGCCCCAAGGAAGAATACACGCTGCCATCTCCACGCCAAACGTGAGTTTACTCAAGTTCGGTGCCAACACAAGGACTCCAAAGAAAGGCTACGCACCACTCCATGCCAAACTTGGGTGGAACCAAGTTTGGCACCAACTTAAGGAAAGCCCAAGGAACTCTCTGCCAAGTCCACGCCGAAACTGACTCCCTCCAAGTTTGGCGACAACCTTTAATGCAGTGGTGGTCACCAATTCGTTCTACAAGGCCTACGTGAATCAATTAGTAAATTTTGATTAAACTTTATTTCTTTTATAATTAGAAAAAGATATTATTTAGTTTTTAAGAAATATATTTTACATTAATTAGGATTAGATATAAAAGGAAAAAGAATCAGCCCTTCAGGTCCATATCTTCTCTTCTACCTCATTCTGCAATTTACAGTTTTACAGAATCCTAGTTTTCTCTCTGAACCATGAGCAACTAAACCTCCATTGTTAAGGTTAGGAGCTCTGTCTATTGTATGGATTGATACTATTATTTTTCTATTTTAATTCATGTACTGATTTACATTTCAAGAATTGTTTTCGTTCTTTATCTTATAAATTTGGGTTGAACGGAAGTATGATCTTTGTTCTAATTGAGTTCTTATATAACTTTGGAAAGCTCTTTACTTGAACAACAGCTTGAAAACATATTCTCCTAAATCACTAATTATTTGGACTTAACGGGATACGTGACATATAATCCTCTTATAATTGGGTAATTAGGGTTTCTGTGGCATATAACTAGAATTGAACTTCACCCTCTAATTGGAATTAAGTGACCAAGGAATTGGCAGTTGATGAAGGTTAGAGGAGACTAAAAAGATCTAAGGAATTAGGGTTTAGTAACATATAGTTTGCCATAAATGGAATCTTGCATGATTAAAATAGTTGGTAAGAAAAGTCAATCCGGAAGATAGATATCTCTGAATCCTTAACTGTTTCTCCATATATTTCACAACTTATTTACTGTTTGCTTTCTGATTCTCTGATTTTCTGTTAATGCAATTGAGACCCAAATACTACTTTTTTTTTGTCTGACTAAGAAAATCACTTGACCGTTGTTACTTGATCCATCAATTCTCGTGGGATTGACCCTCACTCACTTGAGGTATTACTTGGAATGACCAGGTGCACTTGCCAGTTAGTTTGTGAATTGTAAATTCCGTACCAGTTTGCTAAGTGATTTCAGATTTCCAAGGCAAGTATGGGTTGAAAACATGAGAAAAGAGCATGCAAAAGAGAAGAAACCATGAAGAAATGGAGTTTGAAAGTTTCAGTATCCGTGCGTACACAGAGTGACGCGTGCGTATGCACAATTGTGAGCTCATGGCGACGCGTACGCGTGAGGGTGAATTTCGTCGGGTCACGCGTCATGTGAGCTCATTAATTGCAATACGCTGGGGGTGAATTCTGGGCCTCAAAAACCCAATCTAACTCACTTCTGAAGCTATTTCAAGCCAAATTGAAGAAGGATGAAGGGGGGAGCAATTAGGTTTTGGTTTTATCATGTTTTAGGGTAGTTTTCTAGAGATAGAAGCTCCCTCTTCTCTCTAGAATTAGAGTTCTTAGTTTAATTTTTCTTTTTATTTCATATTTTAATTCTTGTTTTAATGTAGTTTCATTTATGTTTTCATGCTCTCTTGTCTTGATCTTCTTAATTTTCTTTGTCATTTTTCTCTATTTTTCCATTTTTAGTTTATGAACACTTGTCAATTTTGGTTTTATTAATGCAATTTTAATGTTTTGTACTTTTTTAATGATTGTTTGAGTTTCTATTATTATGGCCATGCAATTGGTAGCATGGATTTTATTTTTATTGCAATTTATGATTTTCCCCTTTTATACATGCTAGGTGTTTGATAAAATGTCTCTTCTAGTTTTTGTATAGTTTTTCATACTCTTGGTTAGAAATTGGGTAATTAGGTAAACTTAAGTTATGGATATGCATTCTAGATTGTGTTAGGATTGTTAGTTTGTTTAGTTTTCATAGACGCTAGTCTTTCACTAAGTTAATTAGTGAGGTGACTAGGACTTATGGATTGAGATCAATTATGTCCTTTTGACTTATCTTTGATGTTAGGATAGACTAACTGGGATTAATTCTTTGCAATTACCATGTTTGTAGTCCATGACTAGGATAGGAATCCTCAATTTCCCAATCCTTGCCAAGAGTTCCCTTTTTCCATTTAATTTCCTTTTTTTTTACTTTAATTGCTTTTCATTTAATTCCTTTAATGCTTGTTTAATTTCTTGCATTTTAATTTCTTTCCAATTTCCATCAAACCCCTTTTCCGTATAGCCAATAATTGAGCACTTATTGCAATTCATAGGGAGAACAACTCGGGAATTAAAACTCCCGGTTATTCTGTGTTGATTGTGACTTATCTTTATATTTAAACTTTGATGTTGGGATTTCATTGTCGGTTTAGACTATGCTATCAACGAAGTGATTCTTGTTTTGAGAAATTCTAAACCGGCACAAATCCCACACATCACCTAGCCAACTCACTAATTAGCTTAGTGAAAGACTAGAGTTAGCGGAAATAAAATCAACTAACAATCTTAAATCAGCAATCAATATTGGACATCAATGACTCAAGGTCACCTAAGTCCTCAATCCCAAGCCAAAAGTGTGAAGAACTACGCTGAAACTAAAAGAGGCATTTTATCAAACACTTGGTACGCATAAAAGGAAAAGCATGGTAAATTGCATGAATAATAAAATCTATGACTATCATTTGCAAGAAAACAATAATAACAACTCAATTGAGCAATAATAAATGTAAAAACACCAAATTGCATTAAATGCAATCAAAATCAACAAGAGCTCAAAGCATGAAAGTGACAAAATATAGATAGTAACAAGTAAAACTACAAGAATTATGATGCTAAAGAAATAAAAAAGTAAAGAGAATTAAATCATAGCAAGAATTGAAACCTAAATCTATAGAGAGAACTAGATCTAAAATCCTAAATTCTAGAGAGAAGATAGAGTTTCTCTCTCTAGAAATCTAACCTAAAACATGCTAAAAACTATCCTAAGAAAGCCCTGAAATCACGACCCATGTGTTCACTTAAGTGAAGTCACGTGCTGGTAGTCATGCGTACACACGAGGCATGCGTACGCGCAAATTTGTGAAATTCCAAAACATGCATACGCATGAGGCATGCGTACGCACAACTTGAGATTCATGCATACGCATGACTCTGAAATGCTCCAAAACTTTAGTTCTTCATGAAGTCTCCACTTTTGCGAGCTTTTTCCTCAATTCTTCAATCCATTGTTGCCTTCTAAGCCTAAAATTACTTCAACAAACACATCAAGGCATCGAATGAAATCAAAATGAATTAAATTTAGAAATTTAAGGGCCTAAAAATATGTTTTTAATCTTAAGCATAATTTAGGAGGAATTCACAAAATCATACTATTTTAGGGAATAAATGTAGGATAAGTTGATAAAATCCACTCATTTTAATACAAAATAAGCCATATTATTGTGGTTTATCACTGCTCCTTTCCTTGTCTCTCTGTCTTCTTTCCTCTCTGAGTTTGCTTAAAATCTTTCAACAATTTTCTAGATATATCAAAGCTCAAAGCAACTCCAAGAAACATCGCTTAAAGCACAAGAATCTCAATTATAACAAGGAAATCACTAACTTTATAAAATAACTATAGATGCTCATGCATCACAACACCAAACTTAAGATCTTGCTTGTCCCTAAGCATGAACAAAACTATGCACAAAGTGGTCTTCTAAAGGAAGTGGGTTGAAGAATTGTTTCATGAAGTTTCGGTGAGAGAAGTGATCAAGTGAGAGTAGAGTAAACTCTGAATTATGTGATCATGTATGGATTTCAATGCTTTCTAGGCCTACAATTAAAAGTCTTAGAAGTTAGAAATTTCATTTAGATGATATTACGCAGGTCTCTTTATAAGGTTTCACTGCAAAGGATGCTTTCCCTCTTTCTTTCTCTTGTTGTGATCATTATTTTCTTTTCATAGCTATAGTTATTTTCTTTTTTTGTGTTTTGTTTTAGGTGGTTATTTGCACATGGCTTTGACTCTAAATGTTCTATGTCAAGGAGGCTTTTTAAGATGAGTTTTCAATCGATACTCTCGAACCAGTTGGTTAAAAGTATCAAGTGGTAAAGCACCCCTCGGATTTACTTACTCAAGCCTCTCTCCTTGACACAGCAACACCACAAGAACTTAACTAGGACATTTTTTGAGTTTTGTCTCTTTTTTTCCTTCCCAGTCATTGGTGCTCAAAGTCTTGGGCCTTTCTCTTTATTTTTCTTTTTCCTTTCTTTTCTTTTCTTGCTGCTTATTGGTTCTATAGATTTTTGAGAACCTCCATAATACTTCTCTAAACTTCATTGCATGTTGATGGTGGTAAAACCAACTCGGCAAGTACACCGAATCATATCAAGCAATACCACGGTGAGTGGGTTATCGTTTCCACAAGGATTAACAGACTAAGTAACAATGATTAATTGACTAATCTACTTAGACAAATCAAAAATAGAGGAGTGAGGAATTCAAACGTGTAAACAAAGGACAAGTAAATAGCAAACAGTAAGTGAAAACAATAATGGTGAGAATCATAAGGTTTTTGACATATTTAAATTTCATGATTAACATGTCTTGCTATCTACTTTGATCATACATAGATGTGTTCATGGTAAACATTAAATAATCAAACTCCAATCCCTTGGTAATTCAATTTTTCTTAACTTAATTAACCATCAATTCCTTGATCAATTAACTATGATAAGAATTTAAGCACAGTTTCTAATTTAAAGCCACACAATTCTTAAGAGCTAACCCTAATTGATTTTATGTCACTTATCAAAATTAGTCTCAGACACTCAAAGAATTATGAGAAGGAGTTTCTAGCCTAATTCAAAAAATTAACTCTCCCAAGATAATAGAGGAATTCAATTCAGATTAAAGTTATTTTTAAATACACTCTAACTCTTAGGATGAAGAACAAAACTCACTTCTTGAATTAAATATCAATGCATTAATCAAAAGTAGAAAAACAATAATATTAATCCATCAAGGTAAACAGAACTCCAAACCTTAACAGAGGAGATTAGTTGTTCATGGTACAAAAAAAAAAGAATTGTAAAGTGTGGTGTAAGATGTGTTGTCCATGGATAAGTTCCTGGACTTATCTTAAAAACCTAAAATAATAACCTAAAATTTAAATTCAAACTAAATCAAAGTAGAATTAAATCATATCTTAATCAATTCTTTTTTAAAAACTCTTAACTAACTAGTAATCTTTCTTGTATTTGAAATTCAAAACTTGGTGTATTACTTTGTTGAAACATGAGCTTGTAACTTGATCTTGGGTCAACAAAGCAAGTACTTGAAGTTGGAGAGTTTGGTGAAGAATTGTGATTCCCCTGGGAGTTGGCCCATGAAGTGAGTTAGATCAAGGAGGGGCACGTTCAACATAGGGACTAATTTGGACTTCTTGAGGCCTCTATATTAGTTGTGTTGGACACAAAAGGTGGCACATTCAATGCAAGGTGGGTGGAGAGCTACTAGAGATGGTTCTGGACGTTATGTTGGATACAAGGGAAGCTGTGCGTTAGACGCAAGGATGGTGGATAGCCACTAGAGATGCTCTTAATGGGTGCGTTGAATGCAGGGAGTTGCTGCATTGAACGCAGAGTTTGGCTGAGTTGAAGTGTTAAAGCTATGTGATATTTTGAATATTAAATTATTTTTTTAGGAAAAAAATTTTATAAGTGAGGAAGGATGTAAGACCCCAGATTTTTGAAAATTAAATAATAAGTTATTTATGATTTAATATATTTATTTATAATTATATTTTCAGATATTTTTAAATATAAATTGGGCAATTTCTCATTTATAATTTGAATTTTTAGTATTGAAAAATAATATGAATTTTATATACCATATTTTGAATATTTAGATCTTGAATCTTTTTTATGATCTTGAAGGAAATTAATTTGATTATCTCACATTCTTGGATTAGAGAATTTCTTTAAAAGTAATTTGTAAATTGATTAATAAATAGTATTTTTATATATAATTATGATTGGATTAAAATTGGTTTTCAATTACTATATTTTTCCTATTTTTATTTGAAATTACCAACCTATCGTTACCCCTTTTTCTTAAATTAAAACCCTAACCGTAAACTAACACTCAAACCTCCCTCCATCACTTTTACTCACCACCGTCACCCTCATCACACACACACATACACACACAGCTTTTTTCCCTCACCCATGAAAGAAAGAGAGAATGGAGAGCAAAGGAAGGCAGAACGGAGATTGGGAATAGAGAGGGAGACTGCATTCGTTGTTGCCGTCAAGCTGCTGCCTGTTAGTCGCCGCCATTCATGCGTCGTCACCATCATAAGAGGAAGCCCGTGTCACCGTCGTCTCTGAACTGTACACTTCCGTCACTGACAAGGAAGGAGAGAGAGATTGCGAGGCAGGAGGGAAAGGAGAAGCCATCATCACTGTCAAAGCCACGCTGTTCGTTGCTGGTTGTGCCGCCTTCGTGCTTCCATCTTTGTTGAAGACTCTGATTACTGCTGCTGCTTGCGAGAGAGAAAAACGCATGAAGCTATGCATAGAGAGGGCTGTATCTATCACCACTGCTACATCACCACCGTTACGCCAGCTGCTGCCGCTACCTGAGATCCCGTCACCGTGTCTGGCTGTCGGGAACGATGTTGCGGTCATCAAAATTGCCACAGGAGTTACTGCTCCATTTCCATGCTTTCCCGTTTGTTATAGTAAATATATTTTTTTTTGGAACCCTTGAAATCAGTATTTTGTTATATTTGGATAGAAATTATGAGGTTTTGGTAACGTAGGGTCGAGTTCCGGTTATTGTATGTCATATTCGGAGTTGCTGCTATTGTTGTGGAGGCATTATGGAGCTATGGTTGCGGTTGCCGCTATTACGGGCTGGTAGAAATGGGCTTTCACGCGTTTTAGGGCTTTCGGATTTTAACTATTCGAGGTAAGGACTTTTTCTTAAAACTTGTTTTAATTACAAGAATTGTTACGAGTCGATATTAATGAAAATATTTATAATTATGATTACGTTAGTCATATGGATTGAACTAAGTTATTTTGGATTGATATAATTAATTGTTTAATTGATTTATGAATTGATTTAGAATGTTTAATTGGTTATTGTTGAAGTGTCGCTATATTTATTGTGGAATTGAGATCCAATGAGTATTTGATTGGGTTGGAGTTATTGAGAATTCTGAGTTATTGATTGATTGAGAAGGTTGGATATTTTTGTTGTTGATTGATTTTATTGAATTGGTGTTGGGTGAATTGCTTTTCTTGAATTGTTGGAAAATGATTCGATATTGAAATTGTTTTCATTTTGAAATAGTTTGAAATCGAAAAGGTTTGATATTTGGAAGTCTGAATTATATTTTATTGGGAAATGATTTGGTTTTAAACCTGCTGGAAATGGTTGAGAAATGGTTTGAATAGGACTCGAGAAGGGTGGCAAAGTCCAAATTTTAGGAAAGATGCTGCCAAAACTTTCCTAGGTTTGGATTAAATTGAATAATGAAGAAAATGAGAATTTATTTACCTTAGTTTGGTTAATTAACAAAGTGGGTATTTAGGAGTAAATGAAGTTCGTGATTGCTTTGGAAACATGGTTGAATGAAAAAGAGTTTTACTCAATTTTTTAAGAAACATTGGAAAGGACTTCGTTTCTAGAGCATTCTTGCAACTTTAAGGAAATTGTTTAAAATCAAAATATGGTTTGTAAACAGGATGAATTTTTGGTCTTTAAAAGAAGTTGTTTTTAAAGTTAAAGTTAAAAACTTTGTTTGAAGTGTTATTTAGAAAATTGGTTAAGCAGAATGAGTTTCGTTTGATTACTTTGAAATAAAGGGCTATGTTTTGAAGAGTATTTTGTGAATTTAAAATATTTGATTTTGATTTGGCATAACGAAATGGTTTTTGAGTCTCTTGAGAATGTTTTACACTTAGAAATAAAATTTAAACTGGTTTTGGAAACTTGTTTTAAATAAAATGTGATTTTTATGGTTATGTTTGGTTGAGATCTTCAAGAATTATGAGGTAAAGGCTGAGAACCTTGGGAATACTTGAAAGTTGAACCTGAGAATGAAAATGAGAAATAATTTTTGAAAACAAGTCTTATTAAATTGATTCGAGTTAAAGATGAGGTTGAGGATTCCCTCTCATGTTGTAGTGGACAAGCTTGAGGTTGAGTTCCTGATGAGCGAATATTTTGTACACTTTGTGGCATTATTTTCATATAGTTTTTAGCATGTTTTATTTAATTTTTATTAAGCTTTTATAGGTTTTAGTGTAAAATTCATATTTTTGAATTCTACTTTGATTTTTTGTGTTTTTGTATAGTTTCAGGTATTTTCTAGCTGAAATTGAGGAGTTGGAGCAAAAGTCTGAATTAGAGACAGAGAAAGCACTGCAGATGCTGTATGGATCTGACCTCCTTGCACTCGGAACAACTTTTCGGGAGCTACAAAAATCCAAATGGAGCGTTCTCAACGGATTTCGAAAGATGCCTTCAAGACCTTTCTAGCAATGTATAATAGTCCATACTTTGTTTCAGAAACGAAGGCCAAAAACTGGCATTTAACGCCAGCCTCCTGCCCCGGTCAAAGGAGGAGACCAGCGTCCAAACACCCAAAGAGGACCCCCTAGCCAGCATTCAATGCCCTAGAGGCCTCATAGCACGTGGATCTCATCAAAGCTCATCCCAAACACTCAGCAAGTGGACCCGGAAGTGGATTTTAGGACTAAAAAGACTGTTTTACCCTTATCATGTAATCCTTGGTCATTAATTTAGTATTTAAGGGATATTTTACATAATCTTGGAGGACTTTTTGCCATATTTTTGTGTATCATTGTGTTTTCCATCAGTATGAGTTTCTAATCCTCCTAGGTTGAGGGGAGAAGCCCTGCTGAGTTTTATGGATTAATAAAAGTATTACTGTTTCTCTTCAATCCGTGTTTGATTCAATTCTAAGATGTATCTTTGTTCTTCAACTTGATGAATGGGATGACCCGTGACAATCATCTTCGTTATTCATACTAAGACCGCGTGCCTGACAACCACCCGTGTTCTTCTTGGGTTCGTTTGAATACTTAATTGGAAAACATTGAACCACCAGCTTGATTATACATCTTTTAGACGGCTAATCCACGACACCGTTGGGGACTTCTCAAGACACCAATTCAACCGAGGTATGGGGAGATTAGGGTCTCTGTGTTAGAGGATAGAACCCAAAGGTGCAGCATGGACTGTAGGAGCTTCACCCTCAATTAGAATGGATCCACACTAACTTGGGTTCCGATCTAGAGGAGATTAGCGACCGCGACCGTACGCCGTTGATCACATACAGCCTGCCATAGAAGAAATCATTCACAATTGTAGAAGACAATAAGACCAGAGTTAATCCAGAAGGACAAAGCATCTCAAAGCCTTAACCATCTTCTTATCATTATAAACAGGTCAACCTAGTTTAGATCTATTCGCCGGACTAAGATCTACAAGATAACCATAGCTTGCTTCAAACCATAATTCTCGTGGGATCGACCCTGACTCGCTCAGGGGTTACTTGAATGACCCAGTGCACTTGCTGGTACAGTTGTACAAAGTGTGGGGATTCGTGCACCAAGTTTTTGGCGCCGTTGCCGGGGATTGTTCGAGTTTAGACAACTGACGGATTATCTTGTTCCTTAGATTAGGTATTGTCTTTAATTTTGTTAGAGTCTTTTATTTTATTTTTCTTTTTTTTCAAAAAATAAAAAAACTTTTTCAAAAATGTTTTCTTTTCTTTATTTAATCTTTCTTTTTGGTTTGAGTGTTTTGTTTTTGTTCTTGTTGAAATTTTTGAATTCTTTAAGTCTTTCTTTCTAAAAATTTTCAAAAATAGTTTTTTTTTGTTTGAATCTTGTGTCAATCTTTAAGTTCGGTGTCTTCTTGTATATTTTCTTTAATTTTTCGAAAATTTTGTCTTTGGTTTTCAAAATATTTAAATTTGGTGTCTTTTGCATGTTCTTTTGTTCTTTGAATTCTTTGAGTTTTGTTCTTGGTGTTCTTTTTTATCTTCAAAGTGTTCTTGTTTTTCTTTTTATTTTGATCTTAAAACTTTTAAGTTTGGTGTCTCTTTGTGTTTTTCTTCTTAATTTTCGCACACTAGGTGTTATTAGATCTAAACATTTTAAGTTTGGTGTCTTTTTGTTATTTTTCTCTTTCGTCATTAAATTCAAAAAATCAAAAAAATATCTTTTCTATCTTTATTTTAATTAAATTTTTGAAAATTACAATAAAAATTCAGATTTTAATTTTAAATTATTATCTTATCTTATCTTAGTTTTAAATTTCAAAATTCAAATCTTTTCAAAATCAAATCTTTTCAAAAATCATATCTTTTTCAAAATCTTATCTTATCTTTTTATCTTTCTTAAAAATTCAAAAATCTTATCTTATCTTATTTTAAATTTAAATTTTAAAATTCAATTTCAAAAATCAAAATTTCAAATTTCAAAATGAAACCTTTTCAAAAATCAAATCTTTTTCAAAATCTTTATCTTTTTAAAATTTTTAATTTCAAATCTTTTTAATTAAAATTTTATTTTTCAAATTTAAAAATTTAAATTTCAAATCCTTTTAATTTAAAACTTATCTTCTCTTAACTTTCTTATCTTGTCTTTCTTACCTAACTTATCTTATCTTTTCTATCTTATCTTACTTGCAAATCTTTCTTAATTAGTTACTTGTTTACTCTGTCTTCTTTTTCAAAACTTCCTAATGAATTCTCCTCTCTCCTATTTTTGAAAATTCTCTTCTATCTCTATCTTCTATTTTCGAAAATTCATCATTTAATTTTCAAATCTTTTTAATTCATTAACCTTTATTTTTGAATTACATAAATAAATAAAACAAAAACAAAAAATATTTTATTTCTTCTTTATCTTCTCTACTTCTAATTTTCGAAGTTTTCTTCTCCTTTTTTTATCTTCATTCTTCTTTCTCTTCTTCTTCACACCTCACTAGGAGTTCTCAATCCTCTGGCATAGAAGCTTCCTCTCTTGTGGTATCTGTCTTTTCTTGTTTATGACCGGGAACAGGGATAAAGAACCTCTCTTTAATCTTGATCCTGAACCTGAGAGGACTTTAAGGAGGAGCTTACAACAAGTTAAAGCACAACACTCCAGAAGAAACCTCTCAAAAAAATTTGGAACAAGAAGCTGAAGACATGGCCGAACATGAAGGAGATGCAAGAAAGATTCTTGGTGACTTCACCATGCCTACCTCTGATTTCTATGGCAGAAGCATCTCTGTACCTGCCATTAAAGCTAACAACTTTGAGCTTAAGCCTCAGTTAGTCTCTGAAAGTTGTGGTAGGCTTAGAGAAGGGGGGGTTGAATCTATGCCTTCCTTTTAGTTGCAGTTATTACCCTTTTAAACAAACTTTCAGTTCAGGTTCGGATTGAACTCAGCAGCGGAAATTTATGAGACAATTTATTTTTGTCTCATGAATATCAAAAAATAGAACTCAGCAGAGAAGAGAAAAGCTAACACCAGCATGTATCCTGGTTCGGTTGCCTTGTGCTATGCAACCTACATCCAGTCTCCACCACAACTATGGAAGAATTTCACTATAGTTAATAGTATTTACATACACCAATTTCACAGGATTCACCCAATCCTTTCACACTCAAGTTCTAACCTAACTTGACATTGGCTATGCTAATACCTAACTAATCCTCTTAGTTCTAACCCAACTAAGAAAGGGATACCTTACAGGTACAAGATACAAGACACTTAACCAACCTAAAGAAATCAGAAAATAACTCTAGGCTTTTTTCTCAAGTGTTTCACTCAGCCTTTTTTTCACTCATGGATTTTTCTTAAGCTTTCTCACGATGCCTTTTCTCTCAAGAAATTACAGAAAGATAAACTTAGAAAAGTACATTACAATCAGTAAAACATGAAGGAGATTGGCTTCATCAGCAGCCTCTTTGCTATGTGCAAAACCAGATTCGCAAACCACATATGCAGTTCTTCAGTATTGGCCGAATGCTTCTTTGAAAGAAAGCATTATCCAAGTAGAGGAACTTCTTAACAGAACACTGTTCTCACACTCTGGTTTTCTCTCCTTGGTTTCTGAATGAACAACAAACCTTTTTTTATCTCCTTGCATGTTGTTGGGTTCTTCTTCCAAGGTCAACACCTTGAGCCTTGAGCTTCACCAACCCATAGAATCACTTTTTCTCATTAAACCTTAGAGTAGAAACTTTGCTTCTGACTTCTTCATCTTGGCCAAAAGCCATAAAATAGCAACCATAGAAATCTTCCAATGGTCAACTTGATCTGAGCCCTTGAAAACCAACTTAGTCCCCAAGTCTTGTTTAAGACCATAGATACACAAGAGAAAAGAACAGAAATCATCTTTCCCTTGTATCCCATTTCGGATAGAGCAGAGAGTTGGGAAGAAGTGATGAAGATTTGATGCATGCAAGAGGAAATGGGTTACCTTTAACCTAAGCTTGATTGGGTTTGAACTGGGTGATTTGATATCTGCCTTTCAAGCTTAATCCTTCTCTCTCTTGTTTCTTTGGTGACTAGCTTGGTGAAGAAGCTCTCTCTCTCTTTCTCTTTCTTACTTTTCTGAAACTCTGATTTGACTAGGACAAAAGAGAGATGAACGTTGCTTTTGGTTAAGCAAAAGAGAGGGATTTACTTTTCTGAAACCAGATCAGGTATTGATATGCTTGGCCCGATTTGATTTCTTTGGCTTCTTTCTTTTCTTTTCCTTGGGCTCTTAATTTTGCTTTCAGCCCAACTTTTTTGTTGATTGCTTTTTGTTCCATTTGGGCTACTGAAATTTGGCCTGCAACAATAAATAATTAGTAATAAGTAAATATAATTAATCAACATTAATTATTTATTTTGCCCAAAAATAATGTTTGTCATCACTAATTAATTTAGTTAATTTCTTAACTCAACAATCTCCCCCTTGATGACAAACATGATTTAAGAAATAATCAAAAGGGACTGAGTTTGAGTAAGGTTTAGAAACTCCCTATGAATGATGTTGCTTGCTGATGTGCTGCTCCCCCTTTTCTTTTCAACAGTAGCTCCCCCTAAATTTATGCTCTTTCCTTTTTGTTCCTGTTTACATTAAGCTTAAAAAGAGCTATTCAAGATGTAACTTGACTAGGGGATTCTATATAACCAGCAACACAGATTCAACCCAGTATTTTTATCATGACAGCAGCAAAAGCATATTGTAAAACAAAAGCAATTTGCAAAACAAAGTTAAGTTCTAATCAGAAAAATCAGCTGCAGTATAAGTCAATCAAAATCAGCTAACTATTACTCCCCCTTTTGTCATCAAGGGCGGACAATAACCAAGATCAATAAAAACATTACTATAAATCCTGCAAGAAAGCTTAGTGCACAGTCCAAATTTCTAACTAAACTACCATAAGTGCATCAGTATCCAAAGTTATTACAGTCATCCAAGATAACAAAAGTAGGCCAAACAGTTAGCAAAATAAAAACAGAGTTCATGAGACAAAAAGAGAGCAGCTGTAGCAGTTTATATGAGACAAATCCTAGGCATCAAAACCATTCCCCTATGAAGCATCTTCCTCTTCAACATCAGTGGCAATGTTTTCATCATTTTGAAAGTTATCAATGAAGGTCATGAGCACAGCCACCCTATCCCTGGATTTCTTCAGGAAGTTCTCATCCTTGCTAGCTAGCTTCCTTTGTTCCTTGCTCATGGCAATCATGTGATTTGATTGGGAAACAAACTCTTGAGCGACATCTTTGACCACATTCAGCAGAGTAGATTTCTTCCCAGTGGAGATGGAAGTACCCTCTGTTGAAGGAGCAGGAGAATCCTCAGGGACAAAATCATCATCTTTATCATCTAGGACAACTCTTTCAGATCTAGTGGGTCCTTTGTTCTGTTTCACTGAACCACCCCCCTTTAGGTATGAATGTCTATTTTCATAGTTCTCATTGGTCAAGTCAACACCAAAAAACTCAAATATGCAAGTTAGAAACATGCCATAAGGAAGTGCTTTGTCCTTTTCACTCCTAACAGAGTCAAACATATATCTAACCATCAAGTATGCAAATGAAATTTCAGTTTGGGTGAGAAGGGCATATAAAACAAGAGTATCAGTGTAGGAAACCCTTTGATATGAGCCGCTTTGAGGCAGAATAATGTGGTTGACCATTCGGTGCAATTTAGCATGCTCATATCCTAGGGCTTTGTGAGTGGGTGTAATGCCATCAATTAGAGAAACATGTTCACAGATGTGTGCCAACGCATCATGATAAGAAATTCCAACACCTTCATCCCACTTAACCGAAGTGTAAGCACAAGGCCCAACATCAGTGTACTTCAAAGCATCACTGATAGTTTTATTATTTAAAACTATGTCTCGGCCCTTTACATATGAGTGAGCAGTGCCTTCATGATAAGTCATGTTTGCATAAAATTCTTTGACCGACAAGGGATAAACAGGCTTTTTGATGTCAAAAAGGTGATTCCAGTCCAGAAAAATTAAGTTATCAACAAATGGAAAACCTTTTCTTTTCAAAGATGGCAAATCAGCGAGAAAAGAAGGACATAGGGTACGATACTGGATAACCCCTTCATAAAAATCATTGTTCATGGTAGATTTGAAACTATAAGGATTATAGTTCGAATGAGAAGTCAAAAAGTGAGCTTTGTGATCAAAAGGGCCAACGTCTGGTTCTTTAACTAACTTAAGAGGAACTCGAGTTTTACCTCTTTAAGAACGTGATAGAACAGACCTAGACTTTGGTTGTGTGGACTTACGTGGAGGTTCTGATGTGGCTGGTCGCTTCCCCTTGGATGAACTCGGTTTCGCTGACCCTGGCTTGGATGGAGGTTCTTTCGTCTGTGGTGTCTTCTTGGCGGACGGTGTAACCCTAGAGGGATTCTTGGTTCATGCCATGGGATCACACCGAGGAGGAGAGGTAAGAGGAGAAGGAGATGGGGTAAAGGTTCGGTCTTGGGAGCGAGTGGAAGGTTTTGTGGGAAGCTTGTACACCTTTTCACGAGGAGACCTTTTAGCAATGGTTTTCTTCCTCATTTGGTTAGTTTCAGTCTTTTGAGGGAAGAGAAGCAGTAAAGTGAGTGGGAAGAAACCGAAGAGATTGAGGAGAAGTTATGGAGGGAAGAGAGGGAGTGTTGGTAACCGTACCCAAAAGTAGATTTCCAAAACCATGCAACTGCATCACCATTTGAAAAGACTTGAAAAGACATGACCTCATAAAAGAAAGATTTGATTTGATTTTAAAAATAAGGAAATTTTTTTAATTTTAAATTTTTGAGATCCTTAAAATTAAAAAAAATTAAATCAAACTGAAAATCTTTTTGGACAAAAAAATATTAAAAGAACCTTTCAAAAAAAATTAAACACACAGGCCAACCAAAAAAAATTTTAACAAAAATTGTAACATTTATATTTGGGCCCAGGGATAGTTGGATTTAATGGAAACACATTGGACCATTCTAGATCTGATTTTGAGGTTGGCCCAAATCATTTTGCACTTGAAATAAGCCCAGATCACGCTGACTTGAAGGAAACGTTCATCACATTCCCAGAATTGTCTCATACCTATTTATGAGACAAAAAGCTCCAGCAAATACATCAGCACTTTTCAAATAAAGAATCATAACTCAAAATTCCTAGACAAGTCCTAAGCATGCAGAATCTATCCTCAGCTAATGGTTTTGTAAAAATATATGCTAATTGCTCCTCTGATTTAACAAATTGAATGCAAATATCCCCTTTTTGGACATGTTCTCTTATTGAGTAAAATTTCACTTCAATATGCTTAGTCCTAGAGTGCAAAACTAGATTTTTAGAAATATTAATGGCACTCATATTATCACACATCAAGGGAATATTTTCAGCCTTTAATTTGTAATCAGCAAGCTGTGTTTTTAACCATAAAAGCTGAGAACAACAAGAAGAAGCAGCAATATACTCAGCCTCTGTAGTGGATAGAGCCACATTTGGCTGTTTCTTACTAGACCAAACATTCAAGGACTTCCCAAGGAAGCAACATAAGCCTAAAGTGCTTCTTCTATCATCTCTATCACCAGCAAAATCTGCATCACAATAACCAACTATAGAAAAATCATCAATCTTAGGATACCAAAGACCAAAATTGGATATGCCATGAACATATCTAATGATCCTTTTAACTGCAGAAAGATGTGACTCTTTTGGTTTGGATTGGAACCTAGAGCATAATCCAACACTTTGCACAATATCGGGTCTAGAGGAAGTTAAGTACATAAGAGAACTAATCATTCCTCTATACCTAGTCTCATCAACATCTTTCTCAGTTTCTCCCTTATCTAATTTAGAATTAGGATGCATGGGAGTTCCCATGGGTTTGGCATTTTCCATACCAAATTTCTTAACTAATTCGTTGGCATACTTTTCATGATGAATGAAAATACCTTTTTCAGTTTGTTTAATTTGCAGCCCAAGGAAAAAATTAAGTTCACCCATCATACTCATGTCAAATTCACTTGTCATGAGTTTTCCAAATTCAGAACAAAGGGATTCATTGGCTGATCCAAAAATAATGTCATCAACATATATTTGGACTAGAATAAAAGAATCATTAGAGTTCTTGATGTTGTGTCAGTGGTGCCTCTTTGAAAACCATTTTTCAAAAGAAAAGAGCTAAGTCTCTCATACCAAGCTCTAGGAGCTTGTCTTAAACCATAGAGAGCTTTAGATAATTTGAAAACATGATTAAAATGCTCTTTATTTTCAAAACCAGGAGGCTGCTCCACATACACTTCTCTATCTATCACTCCATTCAAAAATGCACATTTCACATCCATTTGATATAATTTAAAACCACAATGTGCAGCATAAGCTAAAAGAAGTCTTATGGCTTCCATTCGGGCAACAGGGGCAAAGGATTCATCAAAGTCTATTCCTTCTTCTTGGTCATATCCTTGTGCCACTAGCCTTGCCTTGTTTCTTGCAATGCTACCATCTTCTCCCAACTTGTTCCAAAAAATCCACTTGGTGCCGGTCACTTTCTTTCCACTTGGCCTTGGAACCAAAGTCCATACTTGGTTCTTTTCAAACTCAAGAAGCTCATCCTCCATAGCTTTAACACAAGAAGGGTCACTGAGTGCTTCCTTGACGTTTTGAGGCTCAATTTGTGAAAGAAGGGCAATGTTTGATCCTTCATTTGCCTTTCTAGTGGAAGACCTTGTTTGCACTCCATGAGAGAAGTCCCCAATGACAAATTCCTCAGGATAATTCTTCAAGAATCTCCATTCACGAGGTCTGGTGGACTTGGATGCAGATTGAGATACCAAGGGATTCTGGGTGCTGCTGGCTTCAGGATTTCCTTCAGATTCATGAGACAAAATGGAATTGTCTCTCGAATTTTCAGCAGTTGCAGTTTCTGGTTCAGTTTGACCAGAATGTCCTTTCTTTTGATTTTGCACAGTTTCAACTTCCTTTTGAGCTTGATTTCCTGCATCACAATCTTCCAAAATGCTTTGTACCAAGTTAGTATCACAGAATGTAACATGTATGGACTCCTCAATAATTCTAGCATCTTGATGATAAACCCTATATGCTTTACTAGTTGAGGAATATCCTACAAAGAAACACTCATAAGCCTTTGGATCAAATTTTCTCAAATTTTCTTTGTTATTTAAAACAAAACATTTGCATCCAAAGATGTGTAAGTAGTCTAAGTTTGGTGGGTAGCCTTTCCAAAGTTCATAAGGGGTTTTCTTCAAAAATTTCCTTATGATTGTTCTATTTAAAATGTGGCAAGCTGTGTTAACCACTTCAGCCCAAAGGAATTTTAGAACATTACTCTCACAAAGCATAGCTCTTGTCATCTCTTGTATGCTTCTATTTCTTCTTTCCACAATACCATTTTGTTGTGGTGTTCTTGGACAAGAGAAGTTGTGAGATATTCCAAATTCCTCACAAAAGGATTCAAACAAATTATTTTCAAATTCAGTTCCATGATCACTTCTTATAAAAGAGATTTTCAAATCTTTTTCATTTTGAATTTTCTTGCAAAAAGGTTCAAAAACCGAAAAGGTTTCATTTTTGTGTGCAAGAAATAAAACCCAACCAAACCTAGTGTATTCATCCACAATTACTAAACCATAATGTTTACCACCTAGGCTTTGAGTTCTTGTTGGACCAAATAAATCAATGTGTAGCAACTCAAGTGGTCTTTTGGTAGAGATGTCTTCCTTTGGTTTAAAAGAACTTTTTGTTTGTTTTCTCATTTGGCAAGCATCACAAGTGATGTCTTTGTCAAACTTTATCAAAGGAAGACCTCTTACTAATTCTTTCTTAACAAGTTTGTTTATTTGAAACATACTTGCATGGCCCAATCTCTTGTGCCATAACCACTTTTCAGATTCTTTAGAGTGAAGACAAGCTACATTTTGATCTTTTAGTTCATCAAGAGTAAGTTCATACATATTATTAAAACACTTGGCAACAAACATTACTTCATTTGTTTCTTCATTAACAACATAGCATTCAAATCTTTTGAAAATTACTAAATATCCTAAATCACACAGCTGACTTATACTCAAAAGATTGTGCTTCAAACCACATACCAAAAGTACATCATCAATGAAAGTAGATTGCTCATTACCTACTTTTCCAACAACAATGATTTTACCTTTACCATCATCTCCAAAGGTCACGAAACCTCCATCATACTTGTTTAGTTTGATGAAGTAGGTTGACCTTCCAGTCATGTGCCTTGAACATCCACTATCCATGTACCACATGTCCTTTTTGTTCTTGAATGCTAGGCAAATCTGCATGATGAGTTTCAAGTAGCCTTAGGTATCCAAATTAATTTGGATCCTTTGAAGTTAATCCATCTTGGTTGCCCAAGTTCATTGAAATTACAAACAACATTGTAGACTTTGTTTCCTACAACTCTCTTTTCAATGAAGCATTGTTCATATGAGTGACCAACTTTCTTGCAATTAACACAATGATTTTTTGATGTGTGTCGCTGAAACTTAGGTGAGTTAAATTGCTTGAAGTGATTAAATGGTTGAAATTTTCTGGTTTTTGAAGGAGACACATTTCCTTTAACAAACTGATTTTTGTTATAATTGTTCCTCTTTACAAAAATGTTTTCACCAGAATTTTTAAAACTCTTTGGATTTTTTGAAAATGAGGTTTTTTTTATAGAAAACTGGTTTCTTGAAAGCATCCTCATTTTTTGAAATATAACCCAAACCTGGCCAGTTTGAACTCAGATCAGTTCTTGGTGAAGGCTCAGTTTCACTTGTGTATATTTCATCAAATTTTTCTTCAAAAGTTGAAACATATCCAATACCTGATTTGTTTGGTATAGGTTTGGTATTTGATGAAGAAGCCACAAATTTTATAGAGGAAGTGTTGGAAACTGCATCTTCCTTAGCTATGTAGCCTAAACCAGATTTTTCAAACAATGGTCTTTGACTTGCAAGTAATTTGTCCAAGTTACTAGAACCTTGAACAAATTTTGCTAAGTCACCATTCAGCCTTTTAATCATATCATTTAATCTTTCATTTTCAACAATTAACTCATGAGAAGGATCCACAATGTGCTTTTCTTTTAATTTTTCAAGTTCAGATTTTAGAAATCTGTTTTCTTTAATGATGTCCAAAGCACATTCAGTTTCCTTCACCTTTTCTTTTAAAAAATTATTTTCAGCTCTTAACACATCTCTTTCAGATTTGCATTCATTGTATTTATCAAGCAATTTTGATGTGTTTAAAGTGAGATCATCAATAATAGCATGTAAATCCTCAATGGTCAAATCATAATAATTTACCTCATCAAGATTGTTGTTTTCAGCCTTGAAGCAGTCTTTGCCATCTCCTTCAAATTCTTCTTCTTCATTTGAGTCATTCTCAAGATCCTCCCAAGCTGCCATGAGTACTCTCTTCCTTTCTTTCTTGCCTTTGTCCTCCTTCTTGAGCTTTGGACAGTTTAGCTTGAAATGTCCAGCCTCCTTGCAGTAATGGCACGTCACCTTGCTCAAGTCGATCTTGTGCTCTTTTGAACTTGAACCCTTGTATTTTCCCTTGTTCTTCATCATCCTTCTAAATCTCCTAGCAAAAAACAAAAGCTCGTCATCTGAAATGCCATCACTAGACTCACTCTCTTTCGGTTCTATTTGTGACTTGAGGGCTATTCCTTTTTTCTTTGAGTCTGTGTTTGTGTGTGTGGCTTCATAGGCAAGGAGTTTTCCTCTCAGCTCATTATAGGTTATGGGACTTATGTTGTTACTCTCGGTTAGGACAGTGGCAGTGTTTTCCCATTCTTTTGTGAGGCTTCTAAGGAGTTTTCTCACCAAGGTTTGTTCTGCATAGTTTGTACCCATAGCATCAAGTTTGTTGATTATGATTGAGAATCTCTCAAACGCTTCATCAATGCTTTCTCCATCCTTCATGCTAAATATCTCGTACTCTTTTTGCAGCATATCAATCCTCGTTTCTTTTACTTGTTTGGTGCCTTCGTGTGTAACCTGGAGTTTTTCCAAGATTTCTTTGGCTATCTTGCATCTAGATACCTTCCGGTACTCTTCAAAGCTGATATCATAGTGAAGAAGGTTGATTGCTTTAGCATTCAGCTCTATCTTCTTCTTATCATCTTCATTCCATTCAGCTTCTTCTTTTGGAGTCACCACTCCATCAGCACTTATTTTTGTTGGGATCTTGGGACCGCTCACAACAATCTTCCATATATTGTAGTCAATAGATGGGATGAAAATCCTTATCCTTTCTCTCCAGTAGGAGTAGTTCTTCCCGTTGAAAAAAGGTGGCCGGTTGTTTGACTGGCCTTCAGTGAGGGTGTAGGCAACTGTGGTTGTGCCCAAGTTGTTCGCCATTGGATCTTTGCTCCAAGTGGTTAAGCTTGATTCTTGAGACCTTAGCTCCTGATACCAATTGAAGGTTGTGGTAGGCTTAGAGAAGGGGGATTGAATCTATGCCTTCCTTTTAGTTGCAGTTATTACCCTTTTAAACAAAATTTCAGTTCAGGTTCTGATTGAACTCAGCAGCGAAAATTTATGAGACAATTTATTTTTGTCTCATGAATATCAGAAAACAGAACTCAGCAAAGAAGAGAAAAGCTAACACCAGCATGTATCCTAGTTCGGTTACCTTGTGCTATGCAACCTACATCCAGTCTCCTCCACAACTATGGACGAATTTCACTATAGTTAACAGTATTACATACACCAATTTCACAGGATTGACCCAATCCTTTCACACTCAAGTTCTAACCTAACTTGACATTGGCTATGCTAATACCTAACTAATCCTCTTAGTTCTAACCCAACTAAGAAAGGGATACCTTACAGGTATAAGATACAAGACACTTAACCAACCTAAAGAAATCAGAAAATAACTCTAGGCTTTTCTCTCAAGTATTTCACTTAGCCTTTTTTTCACTCATGGCTTTTTCTTAAGCTTTCTCACAATGCCTTTTCTCTCAAGAAATTACAGAAAGATAAACTTAGAAAAGTACATTACAATCAGTAAAACATGAAGAAGATTGACTTTATCAGCAGCCTCTTTGCTATGTGCAAAACCAGATTCGTAAACCTCAGATGCAGTTCTTCAGTATTGGCCGAATGCTTCTTTGAAAGAAAGCATTATCCAAGTAGAGGAACTTCTTAACAGAACACTATTCTCACACTCTGGTTTTCTCTCCTTGGTCTCTAAATGAACAGCAAACCTCTTTTTATCTCCTTGCATGTTGTTGGGTTCTTCTTCCAAGGTCAACACCTTGAGCCTTGAGCTTCACCAACCCACAGAATCACTTTTTCTCATTAAACCTTAGAGTAGAAACTTTGCTTCTGACTTCTTCATCTTGGCCGAAAGCCATAAAACAGCAACCATAGAAATCTTCCTATGGTCAACTTGATCTGAGCCCTTGAAAACCAACTTGGTCCCCAAGTCTTGTTTAAGACTGTAGATACACAGCAGAGAAGAACAGAAATCCTCTTTCCCTTGTATCCCATTTCGGATAGAGCAGAGAGTTGGGAACAAGTGATGAAGATTTGATGCATGCAAGAGGAAATGGGTTACCTTTAACCTAAGCTTGATCGGGTTTGAACTGGGTGATTTGATATCTGCCTTTCAAGCTTAATCCTTCTCTCTCTTGCTTCTTTGGTGCCTAGCTTGGTGAAGAAGCTCTCTCTCTCTCTTTCTCTTTCTTACTTTTCTGAAACTCTGATTTGACTAGGACAAAAAAGAGATGAACGGTGCTTTTGGTTAAGCAAAAGAGAGGGATTTGCTTTTCTGAAACCAGATCGGGCTTGGATCAGGTATTGATATGCTTGGCCCGATTTGATTTCTTTGGCTTCTTTCTTTGCTTTTCCTTGGGCTCTTAATTTTACTTTCAGCCCATCATTTTTGTTGATTGCTTTGTGTTCCATTTGGGCTACTGAAATTTGGCCTACAACAATAAACAATTAGTAATAAGTAAATATAATTAATCAACACTAATTATTTATTTTGCCCAAAAATAATGTTTGTCATCACTAATTAATTTAGTTAATTTCTTAACTCAACAGTCTCTCTGCTGCAACAGAATTGCAAGTTCCATGGACTTCCACTGAATGATCCACACCAATTCCTGTCAGAATTCTTGCGAATCTGTGACACTGTTAAGACCAATGGAGTGGATCCTGAGGTTTACAGACTTATGCTCTTTTCCTTTGCTGTTAGAGACAGAGCTAAGAAATGGTTAGATTCTCAACACTGGTCAATGCTTTCTTGGCTAAATTCTTTCCTCCTCAAAAGATGACCGAAAATCTATGAAGCTTCAAACCTTCAGGAGGTAGAAGTTCAAACCTTCATACAAAGATAAGGTGAATCCCTCTATGAAGCTTGGGAAAGATACAAGCAACTGATCAGGAGGTGTCCTCCTGACATGCTCTTATAATGGTCTCTCCTAGGAATTTTCTATGATGGTCTGTCTGAGATGTCCAAAATATCATTGGACAACTCTGCAGGCAGATAACTCCACTTGAAGAAAACGCCTGCAGAAGAAAGAGAACTCATTGAGATGGTTGCAAACAACCAATTCATGTACACCTCTGAGAGAAATCCTGTGAACAACAGGATCCCTCAGAAGAAAGGAGTTCTTGAAGTTGACACTCTGAATGCCATATTGGCTCAAAACAAGATCTTGACTGATGGGTGTGGAAATTGGCGAGTTAAGAATGATTATAAAATATGCGTTGCAAGTATAGTTCTCAACCAACCAGAAATCCGCTCATCAATTTAGAAGGGTGTCACAGAAATTAAAATTAAAATACTAGGAGTATGAATCCCAGGTCATCTCCCAACGAGTTGCAGAAAGGTGTGCTATTTTATTAATCAGATGTTTTCAAAAAGGTTTGAGTTGAATGGCAGAAAATTAAATTAGAGAATTTATATAAATTTAAATAGAAGCCTTGACTGGGAGTTGATTAGTTGAAAGCCCTATTCTTGTTGCAGTACTCTCAAGATTAATCGATAATTGGGGATTATTCTGTTTAGTTGTCCCTCACTAAGTAAGGGAAAGTTAAACAAGTTGGAATGCTATTTCTATCCACAAGTTCCAATCCGCTCTTGGGAGGATTGGTGTTAGTGACTAGAGAGCAATCCAACAATAAACCCAACTACAATCTTTCTCTTGAGCATCCCAACTTTAAGGGTTTCTTTCAATCAACTCCCCATCAAGTTAGAGAACTACTCGCTCATTGTAAATGTAAAATTCATAACATAAGAAGGGGAATTAAAGAAAGACATGATAAATAATGATCAAAAGATTAATTAAAAATAAAAGTAATTCTTGTATTAATAAATGCTAAAATAATCCAATAGTAAAATTAAGTAAATTAAGGAACATGGAAGAGTAAGAGGCAAGTAAAGAGAATGAACTAGAATGTCGAAGTCTTGATGAGGCAATAACTCTTCTCAATATCCCAATGCAAAAACAATGAACATAACAAATCATAAAAACTATGAATGTGTAGAGAGAAAAACCTAGAGGAGAGGAAAACTAGATCTAAAAACTAAAACTATGCGGAATGAATGTTGTTGTTGGTTTCTGCATGTTCTCTGGCTCTAGTCTGCTTTTCTGGGCCAAAAACTGGGTCAAAATAGGGCCCGAAATCGCCCCCAGTGATTCTGCAGATTATGCAGATCGCGCATGTCACGCGGTCGCGTCATCCATGCGGCCGCGTCATTCGGCTTTCTACTTTGCCACGTGGTCGCGTCATCCATGCGACCGCGTCACTCATGTTATTCCATGCCGTGCGGTCGCATCATTCATGCGGCCGCGTCACTGCGATTTCCTTTCTTTCGCGCGGTCGCGTGATCTATGCGGCCACGTCACTTCTCGCTGGTCATCTCCTCAATTTCTTGTGTTCCTTCCATTTTTGCAAGCTTCCTCTCCAATCTCCAACTCATTCATGCCCCATAAAGCCTGAAACACTTAACACACAGATCACGGCATCGAATGGAATAAAGGAGAAACAAAATACATAATTAAAAGTCTCTAGGAAGCAAGTTTTCAATCATGCAATAACTATAGGAAGGAATTATAAATGCATGCTTATTTAATGAATAAGTGGGTAAAGATCATGATAAAACCACACAATTAAACACAATATAAACCATAAAATAGTAGTTTATCAACCTCCCCACACTTAAACATTAGCATGTCCTCATTCTTAGTTGAAGGAGATAAAATGAATGAGTAAGAACATGTAAAACCTATGAAATGCAATGCAACCTATATATATCAATGCAACTATATGATTTTTGTCCACTTGATCAAAAGTAAGTAAGCTCTTCAAAACAATTACAAATCAAATTCCACTAACTCAATTCTTATATAGTAAGAACAGATAAAAATGCAAGAAGATAGCTCATGAAAGCAGGGAACATAGAAATTCAAGCATGGAACCCTCACTGATGATGTATGTACACTCTAGTCTCTCTAGTGTATAGGGTCATCACTCTATCCTTCTCTAATCATGCTCTCTAATTTTTGTTCTTCTCCTAACCAATCAACAACATTTAATATACCAATGCAAACATCATGAGGTCTTTTCAAGGTTGTAATAGGGCCAAGGTAAGGGTGAGGATATCTATATGGCTAAGTAAGCTTATAAATTGAATCATTAATTAACCCAAGCTTTAACATAACATATATATATTCTATATAACTTTTAAAATTCATACCTAGCTGCCCAGAAATCTCTTTCACTTCCATACTCATGTATCAACCTTTCATTTTGATTTTATCATACATGCATTGATCTTTGAATGCTTGACTTAGTATTGGGGTGATTTTGTCCCCTTATTTATTTATTGAGTATTTTTGGATTTTTTTTCATAAACATAGAAACATAAAAATAACATAGCTTATCAATGCACATAGAGTTTTAATTCTTATAGTTTCACATAAGTAGGTATCCAAATTCCCATAATATTATCATGACTCATTCCCTTATTATACTTTGTTCCTACAATTTCCCATACTTGGATAACACACACAATTCTATCTTAAGCTAACCAAAGATTCAATTTGGGTATATACTTGTTTTTCCGCTTAAGGCTAGTAATGTGGTAAAATATAGAACAAATGGGATTTAAAGGCTCAAAGTGGCTAACAAAGGTAATTGAAAGGGTAGGCTTAATTTGGATAAGTAAGCTCAACAAATAATGGCCTCAATCATGTGCAAACATATAAATATAATAAACATTGGACATATAGGATGAAACAAAATGTAGATTACAATCATAGAGAAGTAAACACACAGGAATAAAATAATTATGGTTAAATAATGTAACCATTCATAAAGGCTCAAATCTCACAGGTTGTGTGTTCTTTAGCTCAAAAATCATGTTTCAAATACAACTTCAAGCAAATTTAACATAAAATAATTAATTAAAATTAGTGAAATTTTGTTCCAAAGATAGATTCTTAGAAGAAACTCATTGTCTTTTCAATCAAGCAGAACATGCATGCAACTAATCTATTACTATGCAATTTATCCTATTCTACAAAAGAAAAATCTAACTAAATATCCTAATTTATTGGTGCTAGGGAAGAGAAATTACCTTCGGAAGTCAGGTACTGACCGACCTCCCCACACTTAAGGCTTTGCACCGTCCTCGCTGCCATCTGACAAGAACAAAGGTGGGCTGGTAGCAGTATCTCCACAGTCGGGACCATCATGGCTCCCTGTGCTGGTAAAGGAAGTGGAGTCCGGGATATCTGAGTCCTTGAATTTTCCCATGATTAGCTCCTTGAGGTATGTGAATCGGCGCTTGTTACGGCGCTCTCTCATCTTAGTTTTCTATTCCTGCCAATCCAACTTTTCAAGTATCTGCTGGAGCAGCTGGGCTGTTGTAGGTGCTTGTGGTGTTGAAGAAGGAATATCTTCAACTGGTTCAGTAGGCTAGCTAACAGTGGCTGCTGGAAGTCTAAGGTATTTCCCGTTGGGGACAAACTGATCATCCCGTGAAAGCATGGCTTTGGTGTCCCCAGCTCTGTAGGAGACTCCGGCTGCTGAGACAAGATCTGAGACCAAGGCGGGGAAAGGTAAGTTGCTCGTGATTTGTACGTGTCCCATGGCATTCCGGATATGTCTTGGTAGATTCAGAGGTTGGTCTGTAAGGATGCACCATAGTAGAACGGCCATGTCTGCAGTGAAGGAGGACTCGTGAGTGCTCGAAAAGACGTAATGGGACATAATTTGTGTCCATACGTGAGCCTCCAAGGTATGTTCTGAAGCCGAAATTCCCTTAGGGCGGGTACGATGGTATCCGTAGATCCATCGGCTGCCAGGTAGTGCGATAACTCTAAGGACGGCGTCCCAGTCAAATTGGTACATCTGGCGCTTGAGTGCGGCTTCTTGAAAGGCGTCCAATCCTTCTGGAATAGGGGAAGACTTAGAACTTTTTGAATGGCTTCTTCAGTAATGGGGACTTGCTTCTGACGGACGTAGACAGACTGCAGGGTTGGTAGGTGGAAGTTGGAGTAGAACTCAACTACCCAAGAAAGATTTACCTGCCTTGGCTGTCTCTATAGGAAATCCCATTGTCTTCGGGAAATTTGTGGCTCAACAAAGGTAGCAATATTGGGCAGGAGGAGAAGAAGGTATTCGTTATTGTAGTTCCTTTCTGCCAGGATGGGGAACATCTGCTCACAGTAGCGATTAGGGAATCGCGCAGTGTCCTTTGCTGGGAAGGCTTTTTCTTTATCATCAACCTTTATAATCCTCTTAATTTTCTTTGTTGAGGGCTTAACCGCAGTTGAAGAGGGTTCTACCACTAATGCTCTTTTTGTACCTCATCTTGTTGGTTGTTTGGGAGTAGCTTTCTCATTTCCTTTCTTGGTGGCCATCCTGAAAAAGGGAAGAGAAAGTAGATTAAATTTAAAGGGATAGAGCAAGGAAGAGAACAGAAATGATGGTTATAAATGCACATAAAAAGGTAAATGATATTAACACACGCTCATGAGTACATGTGAAAACTCATTAATGGAAAATAACTAGTGCATATGATGACAAGTGAATGCAAGGTGTTTATTGGCATGCCGGCAAAGGGCATGAGTAGCATAGATCAAGCATCACTCGTAACAAACCATCACGTTTGTATTGATAATTAAATTCAATGAATAAAATAGTAAAGGGAATTTGTGAAAATCAGGCATTGAATATTAGAGTATAAAAATGTAGAGAAGTTCATAAAGCCATATGGGCTTTTTAACAAACACATAGCATGCATGTAGAAGAAGTTCTTGAAAATAAGAATTTGAACATGCAAGTAATCCCTTAAAAGCAATATATAATTGTCAAACAATCCACAAGCATATAATAATAAATAATGACTCACATAAATTGATAACACCAAGTAAAATGGAAAAAGAAAGAAAAAGAAAATATGAATAATGAAGGGAAAAAGAAAAGAAAAGAAGATGACATATAAAAATAAGACGAATAATAGAAAAGTAAGGAGGGAAGGAGAAAGAAAAACCTTGTTAATGGGGGTGAGAGAGAGTTAAAAGTGAGAAATAAGGAAGAAGGGAGGAAGGGAGGAAGAAGAAATAAGGAGGGAAAAGAGAAAATAGGATTTGGGGAGAAAAATATATGATAATTGGCAAATTAGGGAAAACTGTGCGGCGCAAGCGACGCGGTCGCGTGGGGCACACGGTCGCGCGACTTGCGCTGAAGCTGAATGATGCGATCGCGTCGGTCACGCGGTCGCGTGACCCGTTTTATGCCATTGGCGCGAGGGTAGCCTCGCACTCGCACAACTCTCTGTTCAAAATCATATTAGTGCCAAATTTTGGGTGACGCGATCGCATGGGGCATGCGATCGCGTGAGTGGTCAATTATTGGGATACGACGCGGTCACGTGAGGCACGCGATCGCGTGAGGCACGCGATTGCGTGAGAGGGACTGCGCGTCCAGCACCAGTCCAGCACCATTCTAGCACAACTTTCGGATGTGCACCCCTTTGACGTCGAAATCTTGGTCACGCGGCCGCGTGGGAGGCCATTATTCCCATATGACGCGGTCGCGTGGGACGATTTGTGCCATTGGCATGCCTCCAGCCCTGCTCCTGCGTAACTCTCTGTTCACATTATTATTGTCTCCCATCTCCTTGCGACGCGGACGCGTCAATGAGGCGGTCGTGTCACGTGATATTTTTTTTTAATTAAAAATAAAAGTATGTAAATGCAGATGCAAAAAATGTACTAATGAAGAGAAGAGTTATGGAATAAGAAAATTAAAAATAAGGAAAAGAACGATCATACCATGGTGGGTTGTCTCCCACCTAGCACTTTGCTTTAACGTCCGTAAGTTAGACGCTCCACTAGCTCAGTCTTCGGCTATGTGGGGATCTTCCAAGAGGAAGATCTCAAGCTCCTTGTTTTTCTTCAGCTTCTCGCCATGGTACAGCTTTAAACAATGTCCATTAACTTTGATAGGTTCAGAGCTTGAAGAATGACTTAGGTGATAGACTCCGTACGGTTCGGCCTTTTCTACTCTGTATGGACCTTCCCATCTTGATCTCAACTTGCCTGGCATGAGCCTCAGTCGAGACTTGTAAAGGAGGACTAAGTCCCCAGGTTGGAACTCTTTCCTCTTAATATGCTGATCATGTACAGCCTTCATCTTCTCCTTGTATAGTCTTGAGTTCTCATAAGCTTCTAGGCGAAGGCTTTCCAGTTCCTGCAGTTGCAACTTCCTTTCAGCTCCGGCTCTCTCAATTCCCATGTTGCATTCCTTTACTGCCCAAAAGGCTTTGTGCTCTATTTCAACAGGGAGATGACAAGATTTTCCATAAACTAAGCGGAAAGGACTCATCCCAGTGCGTGTTTTGTATGTTGTTCTGTATGCCCAGAGTGCATCTTGTAGCCTGGTGTTCTAGTCTCTTCTATGAGGTTTAACTATCTTCTGCAAGCGCTTTATCTCTCTATTTGACACCTCGGCTTGCCCATTAGTCTGAGGATGGTAGGCTATTGCAACTTTATGAATTATCCCATGCTTCTTCATTAGTCCTGTTAGTCTCCTGTTACAAAAATGGTGCCTTGATCGCTCACGATTACTCGTGGTGATCCAAAGCGACAAATAATATGGTTTCTCACAAAGGAAACAACAGTGTTAGCATCATCATTGTGGGTAGGAATTGCTTCCACCCATTTGGAAACGTAATCCACAGCTAACAATATATAGAAATAACCATTAGAATTTGGAAATTGACCCATGAAGTCAATGCCCCAAACATCAAAAATTTCACAGAAAAGCATAATCTGTTGAGGCATCTCATCCCTCCTGGATATATTACCAAATTTCTGGCATGGGAAATAAGATCTACAAAATTCAGCAGCGTCCCTAAAAAGAGTAGGCCACCAGAATCCAAAGTCTAAGATTTTTCTAGCAGTTCTTTGAGGGCCAAAATGTCCTCCACTCTCAGATGAGTGACAGGCCTCTAAGATGGACTGGAATTCTGATTGAGGCACACACCGTCTAATTACCTGGTCAGCGCCACATCTCCATAAATATGGGTTATCCCATATATAATATTTAGACTCGCTTTTCAGCTTGTCTCTTTGATGCTTAGAAAAGTTCGGAGGGAAGGTGCGGCTAACTAGATAATTAGCTACAGGTGCATACCAAGGGACTATCTCAGATACTGCTTGCAGGTTATCAAATGGGAAATTATCAGCTATAGGAGTGGAATCATCTGTAATATGTTCAAGGCAACTCAAGTGGTCTGCCACTAAATTCTGGTTACCACTCCTATCCTTAATTTCTAAATCAAATTCTTGTAATAGCAGTATAAGCCTTGGTTTGGACTCCTTTTTAGATAATAACTACTTTAGAGCTACGTGGTCTGAATACACTACTACTTTAGTACCAAGTAAATAGGCTCGGAATTTATCCAGAGCAAAAACAATAGCAAGAAGCTCTTTCTCAGTAGTAGTATAATTCGACTGAGCGGCATCTAAAGTTTTAGACGCGTAAGCAATAATAAAAGGATCCTTACCTTCACGCTGAGCCAGTGCTGCTCCTACTGCATGGTTGGAAGCATCGCACATTATTTCAAATAGTTGGCTCCAGTCTGGTCCTCTCACAATTGGAGCTTGAGTCAGTGCAGTCTTCATCTTATCAAACGCTTGTTTGCAATTTTCACTGAACTCGAACTCAATATCTTTCTGCAATAGCTTGGATAAGGGAAGTGCTACCTTACTGAAGTCCTTAATGAATCTCCTGTAAAATCCTACATGGCTAAGGAAAGAACGGACCTCCCTCACAGAATAGGGGTAAGGTAAACTAGAAATAACATCCACCTTTGCTAGATCTACAGAAATGCCAGTGTTAGACACAACATGTCCTAGTACAATCCCTTGTTTAACCATAAAGTGACATTTTTCAAAATTTCATACCAGGTTTGTACTGACACATCTATCTAATACTCTAGATAATCCATCTATGAAAAGGCTAAAGGAATCGCCATAAACACTAAAATCATCCATAAAAACTTCCATACAGTCCTCAATAAGATCAGAGAAAAGACTCATCATGCACCTCTGGAAAGTAGCTGGTGCATTGCACAAGCCAAAGGGCATTCTCTTATAAGCATAAGTCCCAAAAGGACATGTAAAAGTGGTCTTTTCCTGATCCTCAGGAGCTATATGAATCTGGAAATAACCTGTGTAACCATCTAAAAAACAATAATGTGATTTACCTGACAGGCGATCCAGCATTTGATCAATGAATGGAAGAGGATAGTGATCCTTACGGGTTGCTTGGTTAAGGCGTCTGTAGTCAATGCAGACCCTCCAGGCGTTCTGAACTATGGTTGTCAGGAGCTCTCCATGCTCATTCTTCACTGCAGTGACTCCAGACTTCTTTGGCACCACTTGTACTGGGCTTACCCATTCACTGTCTGAGATGGGATAGATGATATCTGCCTCTAGTAGTCTGGTCACTTTCTTTTTGACAACCTCTAGGATAGTGGGGTTCAGTCTTCTCTGGGGTTGACGGACAGGTCTTGCTCCCTCTTCTAAAAATATCCTATGCTCACAGATTTGAGGATTGATGCCTACTATGTCTGCCAAACTCCAACTAATTGCCTTCTTATGCCTCCTCAGCACACCAAGTAGCTGCTCTTCCTGTTGAGAAGTGAGTTCCCTTGCAATGATAACTGGAAACTTCTGCCCGTCTTCAAGGTAAGCATATTTGAGGTGTGGAGGAAGGGTTTTTAATTCTAACTTCTGATCATGTTCAGGCTCTGGGTTGTCTGGAGCTGGCAACAGTGGTAAGGCACTGTCATTGTCCTCTGAGAATGTCCCCACACTTGGACCTTGTCGTGTGTGCTTCTCTTCAAATTCCTCCTGGTGGACTTCAGCCACGATTTCATCTATAATGTCACACTGGAGGATAGAATGATCCTCCGGAGGATGCTTCATAACTCCATTCAAATTGAAGATTACTACTCTGCCATCTATTTCAAAAGAGTATGTTCCTGAAAAAGCATCTAATTTAAACTTTGAGGTCTTCAAGAATTGCCTTCCGAGTAGGATTGATGATGGCTTGTCTGAGTCATTTTGGGGCATTTCCAGGATATAAAAATCAGTGGAGAATGTGAGTCCCTTAATGCCTAGTAGTACATCTTCAGCAACTCCAACCACTGTAATAATGCTTTTATCTGCTAACACAAAATGAGCTGCCGACTTTTTAAGGGAGGGAGCCTCAAAATATCATATATAGACAAAGGCATTATACTTACACATGCTCCTAAATCACACATGCAGTCAGAAATTATCACACCACCAATAGTACAATTAACTATACAAGGACCTGGGTCACTACATTTTTTAGGTAAACTTCCCATTAAAGCAGATATGGAACTTCCTAAAGGAATAGTTTCTAATTCATTAATTTTGTCTTTATGTATATATAAATCTTTTAGATACTTTGCATATTTAGGTACCTGTTGAATAACATCAAAAAGGGAAACAGTTACCTCAACCTTTTTGAATATCTCTACCATTTTGGGATCAGGTTCCAGCTACTTCCTGGGCTTCCTTGGAAGTTGTGGAAATAGAATAGGAGTGGTGTCTTCTGCAGTGTCTGCGCCTTGTAATGCTTTCTCTTGTGGTTGCACTTCTTCTTCTTCAGCTATGTCCTGTATGTCCTCTTCCTCTTCAACATCTTCTATTTCCACTACCTCTTCAGCTGAGGCGTGTTCTGGTGGGTTTGGCTCCTCTTGATTCTTCTCTTGTAGTGTGGTTCTGGACCTCAGGGTGATGGCATTAATACCACCCTTGGGATTGGGTAATGGTTGAGAGGGAATTCCACTGGAGCTCAAAGGTTGGTTATTGGAGTTATTCATCGATCCTATCTGTGAGACAAGAGCTTGCAAAGTAGCGGTCAGACCATTTAGAGTGGCATTAATGTTATTTTCCATAGTCTGCTATCTCCGATCAATAGATTGTAGTAAGTCATCATTAGCAGATGAAGAAGGATAGGTAAATTGAGAGGTCTGCTATTGGGTATTCTGTGGTCCTTGGGATTGCCTTAGGTGAGGTGCTCTGTAAGGCTGATTCTGATTCTGCTACATGTTGTTGTTGTTATTCCACCTCTGATTTCCCTAATTATCTCTGCCTCCTCTGTTGTTGTTGTTGTCCCTCCAATTCTGGTTAGAATTGTCTTGCCATCCGTGGTTGTAATTGCCACCTTGATTGTATCCTTGGTTGGGGCGGTCATAGAAGTTATGTGTGGCTGCCACGGTATTGTCTTCCTGCTGAAGCTGCGGACATTCATCAGTATAGTGGCTATAATCAGCGCAGATTCCACAAACTCTTTGTGGGACTAACTGTTGGTTTTACTGTGGTAGAGAAGGTTGAGCTTGCTGAACTTGTTGTTGATTCAATTGCCTCTGCTTCAGCAAGTTGGTCATTTCACAGATACTCTGAGTTAGAGCAGCAGTCTCTCTGCTAGAGGATACTTCTGCAACGGCTTTTGCACGGCCTTGTTTCTGCCTATGATTCCTAGTAGATTCAGCTAAGTCACTGATCAATTGCCATGCCTCATCAGTGGTCTTGTACTTTTTCATAGACCCATTGCTAGCACTTTCCAATGTGGTCTTATCTTGGGGCCTTATTCCCTGTGTGACATAACCGAGTAACACTATCTTGTCAATCATATAGTGGGGGCAAGCTTCCAGAAGATTATTGAAGTGCTCCCAGTATTCATAAAGCGTCTCAGATTCATCCTGAACAATCATGGAAATATCTTTCCTCAGTTTATCAGTAACTTCAGCTAGAAAGAACTTTTCCAAGAATTCTCTTCTCAGGGTATCCCAGTTGGATACAATTGCTGCTGGTTGAGTGTAGTACCACTCTCTTGCCTTTCCCTCAAGAGAAAATGGGAAAGCTTTTAGCAAAATTGAAGTTTCATCTGCACCATCACGCTTGACAGTAGAACAGGCTGCCTAAAAATCTCTCAGGTGCTTGATAGGCTCTTGAGCAGGTAAGCCATGAAACTTGGGCATCAAATTGAGCAGTGCGGTCTTTATTTCAAAGTTTGTGGCCACCGCAGGGTGATGCGCTTGAAATGGTTGCATTGTAAAATCAGGGGCTCCAGCCTCCTGGATAGTAACTCTCCTGGCTGCTGCCATGTTACCTGCACGTAAAATAACCAAATCAGTAGAACGAGGGCTGGTTTCTTTCTTAGGTGACGTTTCAGATCCGCCCTCAGGGAGGACTAACCGACGCCGAGCTTGCCTTATTTGTGAAATAGTTCTTTCAATCTCAGGATCGAATACTAGCAAGCTTGGATCAGGAAGCGAACGTGTCATCTAACGAAAGAAACAAGCAGCTCATAGTAGCAAAATAAAATAAAATGCAAATAAATAAATTCCAATTAATAACTTTAGCACTCTATTGCAACTCCCCGGCAATGGCGCCAAAAATTGATGGGTGCGGAAATTGGCGAGTTAAGAATGATTATAAAATATGAGTTGCAAGTATAGTTCTCAACCAACCAGAAATCTACTCATCAATTTAGAAGGGTGTCACAGAAATTAAAATTAAAATACTAGGAGTATGAATCCCAGGTCGTCTCCCAACACATTGCAGAAAGGTGTGCTATTTTATTAATCAGATGTTTTCAAAAAGGTTTGAGTTGAATGGAAGAAAATTAAATTAGAGAATTTATATAAATTTAAATAAAAGCTTTGACTGGGAGTTGATTAGTTGGAAGCCCTATTCTTGTTGCAGTACTCTCAAGATTAATCGATAATTGGGGATTATTCTGTTTAGTTGTCCCTCACTAAGTAAGGGAAAGTTAAACAAGTTGGAATACTATTTCTATCCACAAGTTCCAATCCGCTCTTGGGAGGATTGGTGTTAGTGACCAGAGAGCAATCCAACAATAAACCCAACTACAATCTTTCTCTTGAGCATCCCAACTTCAAGGGTTTCTTTCAATCAACTCCCCATCAAGTTAGGGAACTACTCGCTCATTGTAAATGTAAAATTCATAACATAAGAAGGGGAATTAAAGAAATACATGATAAATAATGATCAAAAGATTAATTAAAGATAAAAGTAATTCTTGTATTAATAAATGCTAAAATAATCCAATAGTAAAATTAAGTAAATTAAGGAACATGGAAGAGTAAGAGACAAGTAAAGAGAACGAACTAGAATGTCGAAGTCTTGATGAAGCAATAACTCTTCTCAATATCCCAATGCAAAAACAATGAACATAAAAAATCCTAAAAACTATGAATGTGTAGAGAGAAAAACCTAGAGGAGAGGAAAACTAGATCTAAAAACTAAAACTATGCGGAATGAATGTTGTTGTTGGTTTCTGCATATTCTCTGGCTCTAGTCTGCTTTTCTGGGCCGAAAATTGGGTCAAAATAGGGCCCGAAATCGCCCCCAGCGATTCTGCAGATTATGCAGATCGCGCATGTCACGCGGTCGCGTCATCCATGCGGCTGCGTCATTCGGCTTTCTGCTTTGCCACGCGGTCGCGTTATCCATGCAGCCGCGTCACTCGTGCTATTCCATGCCACGCGGTCGCGTCATTCATGCGGCCATGTCACTGCGATTTCCTTTCTTTCGTGCGGTCGCGTGATCCATGCGGTCGCGTCACTTCTCGCTAGTCATCTCCTCAATTCCTTGTGTTCCTTCCATTTTTGCAAGCTTCCTCTCCAATTTCCAACTCATTCATGCCCCATAAAGCCTAAAACACTTAACACACAGATCACAGCATCAAATGGAATAAAGGAGAAACAAAATACATAATTAAAAGTCTCTAGGAAGCAAGTTTTCAATCATGCAATAACTTTAGGAAGGAATTATAAATGCATGATTATTTAACGAATAAGTGAGTAAAGATCATGATAAAACCACACAATTAAACACAATATAAACCATAAAATAGTGGTTTATCATTGACCCAATAGGTCAATATGATCTCTCAGCATTTGACTGGAATGCAAGCTCCAGCTGGCAACACTCAGGAAGCTTCTTCTAAAGTAGAAGCTTATGATCTTGATTTACCCACCATGGAGGAGGTGAATTACATGGGAGAACCCTATGGAAACATCTACAATCCTTCATGGAGGAATAATCCTAACCTCTCATGGAAGGATCAACAGAAACCTCAGCAAGGTTTCAATAACAATCAAGGTGGAAGGAACCAAAATAGGTTCAACAACAGGCCACCATTCTCATCTTCTTAAGGGAAGATGGAGACTCCTAAGCAGAGCCTTTCTGACTTAGTCATTCTAGTCTCCAGCCTCTCTAAGACCATTCATAGTTTCATAACTGAGACAAGGTCCACCATCAGAAATTTGGAGGTACAAATTGGTCAATTAAGCAAGAGGATCCTTGAGACTCCTCCTAACACTCTTCCAAGTAACACTGAAGTGAACCTAAGAGAAGAGTACAAGGCCATCACCACTGAGGTTGAGGCCGAATCTAGAGAGAATTGGAAGGCACTGAACGCCAGTGAGGATGATCTCACTGGGCGTTCAATGCCCAAAATATCTAAGAGCCTGGTGCTGAACGCGAGTGAGGAAGCCCTCAATAGGTAGGGAAGCTGGCATTGAACGCCAGCCAGGACATCCTTGCTGGGCGTTTAACGCCCAAAATGGTAAGGGAACTGGCGTTTAATGCCAGGAAGGGTATACATCATGGGCGTTGAACGCCCAAAGAACCATCATAGCTGGCGTTGAACGGCAGTAAAGGCACACCCTCTGAGTGCTCAATACCTACTCAAGAAATTCCTATCCAAGAACTAAAGGAAGCCAAGGCTCATAAAGAGACCATAGAGGTTCCCTTGCATGCACTCCTATAGTGCATGAGTTCTAATGAACACTCATCCTTTGATGAGGATGAAGACACAAGGGAAGAGCAAGTTTCTCGGTACCTAGGAGCTCTCATGAAGCTGAATGCCAAGCTATTTGGTACAAAGCCTTTAGAGGAAGAACCTCCACTGATTACCAAAGAGCTAAATGCTTTGGTTCAGCAGAAGCTACCTCAGAAGCTTCTAGATCTTGGACGCTTCCTGATTCCTTGCACCATTGGCACCATGACCTTTAAGAAGGCTCTGTGTAACCTAGGGTCAAGTATAAACCTCATGCCACTCCCTGTAATGGAGAAGCTGGGAATCTTAGAGGTACAAGCTACAAACATCTCACTAGAGATGGCAGGCAGGTCAATGAAAAAGCCATATGGCTTAGTAGAGGATGTCTTGGTAAAGGTTGAAGACCACTACATCCCTACAAACTTCATAGTCTTGGACATAGGAGAGGATAAGGATGATTCTATCATCCTCGGAAGACCTTTCCTAGCCACTACAAATGCCATGATTAATATAGCAAAGGGAGAAATGGTTTTCCAATTAGGAGAGGACTACATCTTGTTCAAGAGGTCCAATCCCAATTTTCCCTCTAATAAGCAAGAGACAATGGTGCAACACCTAGTGTTCCAACCATCTCTTTCAGTGCAGAGCTTTACTAAACCCCCAAACATCAATTCTAAGTTTGGTGTTGGGCAGCCATTAACAAGCCCTAAGAACAAAGGTACTAGGAAGAAAGTATCTAAAAGCTGGAAGGACAAGAAAGTCCCCACTAAAGGCCTCTCACCTGGCATGAGAGTTGTCTTCACTAAGAAGCCAGTCATACTACATACAGTGAGTCGTGTCCTATCTCTAGAGCATGTGGAGCTCATTCATGAAAAGACATGAAGAAAGTTCACTCTAAGGGGCAAAATTCTGAGCCCATATCAACCTTCATAAGGATCTAACCGTCAAGCTAACGACGATAAAGAAGCTCTTGTTGGGAGGCAACCCAACCTTAATTAATTATTTTATTTTTATTTTCCTTAATTTTTTTCTTTAATTTATTTATTTAGGTTCATGATCATGTGAAGCAGTCAGAACAGAAATAGAAATGTTCATCAGTGAAAACAGAACACTCTGGATGGAGTGTTGCTGCCGTTGAATGCCAGCCAGGGAGCACTGGCTGGGCATTCAATGCCCCAAATGGTAGCCTTGCTGGCGTTGAACGCCAACTATAGGCATAGCCCTGGGTGCTCAACACCCATGAAGAGGGCAGGTAATCTGAATTTCCTAGCCTCTCAGGACTAGTGGGTTCCACAGCATCTTTACCTACCCCACTTCTTCTTTCTTTCTTTCACACTTCCCCAAAACCATTATAACTCCCACCAACTCCTACCCACTTTAAAATCAAATTTCCCTCCAATTTTCCCCACCCATGACCGAACCCAACCCTAGCCCACTCCTATAAGTACCTCTTGATAAGCTATATTTTGTTGGTATAGAATTCTCTAATGGAATTATGTCGTGAGTATAGCTCTAAACCAACAAACTATAGCACATCAAACAAAGAAAGTGTGTCCACAATTCAAATCAATAACCGAGAGTATTAGTCTCGAGTCGTTCTCCCTAGGAGTTGCCCTAAGGTGCACATCATTGGTTAGGAGTCTCTTGGTGTGAGGTTGGATGCGAGAAATCTAAACAATTACATGGAAGTAATGAATGAATAACAATGAAGCTAAAGGACACAAGAATTTGAAATCAAGCTAAAGTGAATGGCAATCAATCAATATAAGAGTCTTGGCTAGGGTTGAGAATTAGAAGTCCTATCATCATTATTTCCATCAATTGTGACATCAATTTGTTATTGCTCCACTTAGTTAACCTCTAATTATGAAGGAAAGTCAAGTGAAGATAATCAATTTGAATCCACAAGTCCTAGTCTAATCCTAGGGAAAGACTAGAGTTAGTGTCATTCAAATCAATTAGCAATTGCCAATTGTCAATCAACAAAAGACCTTAATAATTCAAGTGTTTCCAATTGCCCAACCCCTAAGCCAAGAGTGAAGAACTACTCCATAGCTAAAGTTGACATTTTATCAAATAATTGGTGAGCAACAATAGAAGACATCATGAAATTGGAGAAAGGAATTGAATTCAAACTATCTATTGTAAACAATCAACAACAACTAACAATTAACAACAATTGAAAATGAAATTCCTCAATTCATTAATGGAAATCAAATTAACAAAGTCTAGATCCAAGATCTACACCACTAGAGCATCAAAAACACCAAATTGAGAATGGAAGTAGAGGATCTACAAATTAAACAATGTAAATGTGAACCAAATTAGATCTCACCAAAATATCCAAGTACAATTGAGAATGATAAAGCCAAAATGCCTAGAGACAAGTTGTAGTTTCTCTTTCTAAAAGTGTAACTTACACAAGTAACTAACTAAAGTGTGTAAAAGATGTATTCTCCTTCAATCCTTGGTTCTTTTAAGTCTTTCCCGCCAGAATTCCACTCAGAATTGGGCTTGGAAACCCTCCAAAATCGCTAGGCACATTTTCACTTAAAAAAGTCACGTGCGCGCGTCACGCGTACGCGTGGCTCATGCGTACGCGTCGATAGCCTTTTTGCGATGCCAGCATATGCGTCAGGTGTGCGTATGCGTCGATGAAGAATTTGCCCTACCACGCGTATGCGTCCATGCTTGCGCGCCAATTCCAGAATTCAGCTTCCACGCGTGCGCGTGTGCTGTGCATGCGCGTCGATGGTGATACTTCAAAGCTTCATTTTCCATGCTTCTTCCACTCATGCATGCTTCTTTCCTTTCTTCTAGACCATTCTTGCCCCCCTATAACTCTAAAATCACTCAACAAATGAATCACGACATCGAATGGTAATAAAGAGAGATAAAAATATAGTACAATTAAAGCCTAAAAAGCATGTTTTCAATCATTAAGCAAAATTGGGAAAGAAACACAAAACCCTGCATTTTATATGGATAAGTGCGATAGCATATTGACGAAACCACTCAAATTAAGCACAAAATGTATCACTAAATAGTGGTGTATCACCCCTCATTCTAACCCTTCATACACACACCTCTCATACACATCAAAACCCCCTTTGGCTGAATTGCCTTCTCCCTCCTTCTCTTTCTATTTTCTTCTTCTTCTACTCTATTTTTCTCTTTTTTTTATTTTTACTCGAGGATGAGCAAAGCTTTTAAGTTTTGTGTGGTAAAAGCATTGCTTTTTAATTTCCATTACCACTTATGGCACCCAAGGTTGGAGAATCCTCTAGAAAGAGAAAAGGAAAGGAAGTAGCCGCCACCTCCGAATCTTGGAAGATGGAGAGATTCATCACCAAGGCCCACCAAGTCCACTTCTATGAAGTAGTGGCAGGGAAAAAAGTTATCACTGAAGTCCATTTCAGGCTCAAGAAGAATGAGTATCCAAAAATCCAAAGAGAGATCTGGAGAAGAGGTTGGAAAGTCCTAACCAAACCCATCCAAGAGGTTGAGATCTTAATGGTGTAAGAGTTCTATGCTTACGCATGGGTCATGAAAAACCATGACATTAGTGTGAACCCAAATCCTAAGAATTGGAGCACCATGATCCGAGGGAGAATCTTAGATTTCAGCCCAGAAAGTGTGAGGTTGGCATTCAACTTGCCTTTGATGCAAGGAGATCCACATCCTTACACTAGGAGAGTCAACTTTGATAAGAGACTGGATCAAGTACTCTTATACATATGTGTGGAAGGAGCACAGTGGAAAAGGAATTTCCAAGGCAAGCCCATTCGACTAAGAAAGCTTGACCTCAAGCCCATAGCTAGAGAATGGTTGGAATTCATCCAACGCTCTATCATCCCTACAAGCAACTAGTCAGAAGTGACTATTGAAAGAGCCATCATGATCCATTGCATCATGATTGGAAGTGAGGTGGAAGTACATGAGGTGATTCATCAGGAATTATACGAGATAGTTGAGAAGCCTTCCACCAAAGCAAGGTTGGCATTCCCACACCTCATCTGTCATCTATGCAATTCAGCTAGAATTGTCATAGAGGGGGATATCTTCATTGAGGAGGACAAGCCCATCACTAAGAAGAGGATGGAACAAACTAGAGAGCATGCACATGAGCCTGTGTACCTGCCTCAACATGAGATACCTCAAGGGATGTATTTTCCTCCTCAAAGCTATTGGGATCAATGGCATACTTCTATGGGAGAATTAAGCTCTAACATTAATCAATTGAGGAAGGAGCATCAAGAGCATTTAACCATCCTCAATGAAATTAGAGAAGGCCAAAGGGCTATGAGGGAAGAACAATAAAGACAAAGGAGTGACATTGAAGAGATCAAGCACTACATTGGATCCTCAAGAAGGAGCACTAGCCGCCCCTATTAAGGTGGATTCGCTCTCTTAATCACCTCTCCTTGTGTTATTTTTCTATTTTTTGTTATGTTGTATTGTCTGTTATCTTGTACTTGTGTATAATCATTTCTATCTATGTGTTAAAGTTATAAACTGTTCCATATGTCTCTCACCTTACATAAAAGAAAATTTTATTTGAAAAGAATTGAAAGATACATGAATTTCAAGTTTATAATAAGAATAGTTCAATTATCTTGATGTGATGGCATTGCTTTAGTTTTCTGAATGTATGAATAAACAGTGCATATTGAAATTAAGAATGTTGGCTCTTAAAAGAATGATGAAAAAAGAAAGGTATTATTGGTAATCTAAAATATCCAAATAAATTGATTCTTGAAGCAAGAGAAAGCAGCAAAAAGGAAAAGAAAAAGCATGTTGCAAAAGAAAAAAATAATATATGCATGCAAAAAATAATAAAATGGTGAAAAAAATTATTAATAAAAAGCATAAAAAGCCAATAGCTCTTTAAACTAAAAGGCAAGAGCAAAAATCCAATAACCCTTTAAACCAAAAGGCAAGGGTAAAAGGATCTAAGGCTTTGAGCACTAATGGTTAGGAGGGCCTATAAGGAATAAAATTCTGGCCTAAGCGGCTCAACCAAGTTGTCCCTAACCATATGCTTCTGGTGTGAGGGTGTCAAGTGAAAAGCTTGAGACCGAGCAGTTAAAGTCGTTGTCCAAAGCAAAAAAGAGTGTGCTTAAGAACTCGGGACACCTCTATTTGGGGATTCTAGCAAAGCTGAATCACAATCCTAAGGGGTTCACCCAGTTAAAGTGTCTGTGGCATTTATGTGTCCGACGGCAATATTGGAAAACAAAGTGCTTAGGGTCATGGCCAAGACTCTGAAAGCTGTGTTCAAGAATAAAAAAGAACTGAACTAGGAAAGTCAATAATATCATCTGAATTCTAAGTTCCTAAAGAGACCAACATTTCTAAGTTTTAATGGATAGTGAGATGCCAAAACTATTCAGGAGCAAAAAGCTACTAAGTCCCGCTCATCTAATTGAAACTGAGCTTCATTGGAAACTAGATTTATCTTACCTTACTCTTCTTTTTATCCTACTGTATTTTTAGTTGCTTGGAGACAAGCAATAGTTTAAGTTTGGTGTGGTGATGAGCGGATATTTTATACGCTTTTTGGCATCATTTTCATATAGTTTTTAGCATGTTTTATTTAATTTTTATTAAGTTTTTATAGGTTTTAGTCTAAAATTCACATTTTTGGATTCTACTTTTAGTTCATGTGTTTTTGTACAATTTCAGGTATTTTTTGGCTGAAAAGTCTGATTCAGAGACAGAGAAAGCACTGCAGATGCTATCCAAATCTGACCTCCTTGCATTCGGAACAGCTTTTCTGGAGTTACAGAGGTCTAAATGAAGCTTTCTCAACAGCTATGGAAAGCTAATATTTAGAGCTTTCCCGCAATGTATAATAGTCTATACTTTGCTTCAGAATAAAAGGCCCAAAACTGGCATCCAACGCTAGCCTCCTGCCCCAGTCCAGGCGTCCAGCGCCCAAATAAGGAGACCAGCATCTAAACGCCCAAAGAGGACCCCGTAGCCAGAGTTCAACGCCCTAGAGTCCTCATAGCACGTGGATCTCATCAAAGCTTAGCCCAAACACTCACCAAGTGGGCCCTGGAAGTGGATTTTAGCACTAAAAAACTATTTTACCTATCTCATGTAATCCTTAGTCATTAGTTTAGTATTTAACGGATATTTTACATAATCTTGGAGGACTTTTTGCCATATTTTTGTGTATCATTGTGTTTTCTATCTGTATGAGTTTCTAAACCTCCTATGTTGAGGGGAGGAGCCCTGTTGAGTTTTATGGATTAATAAAAGTATTACTGTTTCTCTTTAATCCGTGTTTTATTCAATTATAAGATGTATCTTCGTTCTTCAACTTGATGAATGGGATGACCCGTGATAATCATCTTCGTTCTTCATACTAAGACCACATGCTTGACAACCACACATGTTCTTCTTGGGTTCGTGTGAATACGTAACTAGAAAGCATTGAACCACCAGCTTGATTATACATCTCTTAGACGGCAAATCCACGACTTTATTGGGGACTTTTTGAGACACCAATTCAGCCGAGGTATAGGGAGATTAGGGTCTCTGTGGTAGAGGCTAGAACCCAAAGGTGCAACATTCTCTGATTCGAAAGATTCGACTTTATCTGTGGCGTTTTGAGTAGGATCTTTAAGGAGAATGGACTGCAGGAGCTTCACCCTAAATCATAATGGATCCACACCAACCCTGGGGTTCAGATCTGGAGGAGATTGGCGACCGCAACCGTACGATGTTGATCACATACAGCCTGCCATAGAAGAAATCATTCTCAATTGAAGAAGACAGTAAGACCAGAGTTAATCCAGAAGGACAAAGCATCTCCAAACCTTAACCATCTTCTTATCATTATAAACAGGTCAACCTAGTTTAGATCTCCTTATTTTCTTTTATGCAATTAATCAAACCACCTACCTTTTAATTCTCTTGACTAAGATCTACAAGATAACCATAGCATGCTTTAAACCACAATCCTCATGGGATCAACCCTGACTCGCTCAGGTATTACTTGGACGTCCTAGTGCACTTGCTGGTACAGTTGTACGAAGTGTGGGGATTTGTGCAGCAGTTCCCTCACTTGTCAGGCCGGGGAGTTGGATAGAAGGTTAAGGATTCCTTTCAGTACAATACTATATTATTAATTTGATTTGATTATGTATAACTAAAACGAGATTGATTTCTATTTGAGCCTTCGAGATAGACGCAAGGATTGTGGTTTTGTCCCACTTGCTCCAGGTCAAAATTTGAGCTTCCCGTCTAGACGCAAGGATTGTGGTTTTGTCCCGCTTGCTCTAGGTTAGAATTTGTTGACCCTCCGTCGCAAGATGTGGCCAGACAGTTAGACCTTTCCAGATAATTCCTCCAAGGAAAGCCAATTCCCCTTGGGGTTGCGTGCACCGAGGGACTGTCCAGGATTCGCTATCGGACATGTCGGGTTTGGCTATATAACCGACAGATGAGCTTAAAAGGATTCCTACGATGAGAGATGATCACTGCGTTTGAAAACAGTTTTTTTATATATCATCTTATAACAATTCTTAAACCCTCTACTGAGAATGTACAAGGACGATATATAATGTTTGTGAGTTATTTATATAAAGGACTCTTATTATTATGTTTATAAATATATGTATGAAGTGTTGTGATTGATTTGTATGTATCTATGTACGTTACTAAGAAAAAGTGTTTCCAATTTTTCAAAGTAAAGTTTATACGGTTTCGAGTTAAAGGCTCCTATCTTATTATTAAATATATAAGAGTTGTCGTAATATCCATGCTATCAGAGTGGCACAACCGAAAGCATGACATTTTAGTAATAAAGGTGTTATGCTGATTGACTTGGCAATCAATATTTTTCAACTTTTACTAAAGAAAGCTTGATTGAGATCGAGCTTACTAGCTTATTCTAAATCATCTTTCACATTCACTATTGAAGGCCTTTCTATTTTTGAGACTCTTGTTTTGTCAACCTATTCTCTGAAAATGTCTCTGATTATCACAAGTATGCTTACAATATTTATTGTATTGTCATGGATTAACGGTTGAATGCTGAATGGCAGAAGGAAACTTGAGGGAAACATGCCCGCACATTTTAGCTTAACACTTAAGAAGCAAAATCATAAGTTTTACTGTTTGGAAGTTTGGTACTTGGACAAAATATTTTATTTTTCTTTTCTTTCTTTTTTATTGAAAAAAGCTTTTGAAAAATTGTAATCTTTAGAAAAGATCTTTAAAATGAATAGAATAATACCGATGTTAGTCTTTCGAAGATCTTTTGTAGTGGGAAAACTAGTCTTTAAAGATTTTTTACTATCAAATAAGTCTTTAAATATTTTTTACTAATATGCTCATTTTCCAGCTACATGTGAAATAAGCATCCATATCTTATTGTCTTTTTTTAAAATTTGTACAGACTGCATTGACTACTTAGGTTGCCTTAGTAAGAACTTTGTCCTATTCTACAAATTTAAGGATTCAACTGGCTATTTATGGTCATGAACAACATATTTTATGTTGATAATCTTTTATCCTATGATATTTGAGCTGTGATGTGTTGTTATCCAAAAAGCTAATTAGAAAATTAAATTTTGTTAATGAAGCTACAATAAAGACTCGCACTAAATTCTTTTAAAAAAAAGCGATAGCAACCAATTAATAGAGTTGAAACAACTAGAAGTCTAGGAAGCTAGATCCTATTAATTATATTTTGCTCTTTTGATTGCTCTAAAACTTGATTTTTTTATATAAACAAAATATCTCCTCACATCCTATTTCAAATTTTTTGAAAAGTAATTATCTAAAATCAGTTCTTACGAATTTTAAAAATAGACATTTTAGTCTCTAAAAAAATAATACATACATTAATTCTTAACATTTTTCTCCATCATCTAAATTAGTTCTCAGTGTAATTTATGGAGTGACTCACTATCAAAAAATAACGAATTAGCATGTTAACTCGTACATGTGACTGTTAATTGTCTACATGTACGAGAAGGACAAAATAAACCCTGAGTAGTAGTGGAACCCGTCGTTTTGGTGTAGACGCATAAGAAACACATATCCAATTTCATCACTGATCAAAGCACCAATATAGCTTTTGGGTCGGGTGAGAAACAAAACAACAAAAACAAAGAGCTCAGAATCAGAACAATCAATGGAGGACGTAACAGACAAACTGGCATACTTCCAAGCCATAACTGGCCTCCAAGATCTGGACCTTTGCACCAAAATCTTCACCACACACGGCTGGAACCTTGAACTCGCCATCTCATTCTTCACCTCTTCCTATTACATCGCCAACTAATCACCACCTGCCTTACCTACATTATCAGTAGTACCATCCCTTCACCATTAAAATGATGCCATTTCATCCCAATTATCAAATTTTAAGCCCTGCTCCCTTTTCCTCATCTTCCCGAACTGGCATGGAAGCTCATCAAATTGCCCATCTCTGTGATCTCTAGAAATCTAGGGTTAATCTCCGGCGCAATTGGCTTTGGCCTCTGGGTCGCCAGTGGTGTTATCTCATACTCCCTTGGATTCATCGAAATCAGTAACAGAGGTGAATCCTCTCCTTAGTCGTCCACGCCGCTGGTCTTGGTATAAGTGGCAGCTGTTGACGCGATGGATTTTGTCACTGAGTTCGAGAGAGAGTATGATGGGCCCAATAGCAGGCCCAATTTTCATAGATGCACTGCAGAAGTCGAGGAATGAGTTCAAGTTGTAAACATATTCAAACTATCAGTGCAATACAATATGGTCTCACCTTCAGTGCGCGTCTTAACGAATAGTGCCTCTTCCTTGCGAATCGATGGTGACACATCCAGGAGAGAGGCCTCGCAAAGGGTAATAAAATGTTAACATTAAAGGCCAAAATTGAATAACGTCCATGACGATGGTGATGTTGGTGATGAGGTGGGAGGTGATGAGGCAAGGTTGAGTAGAGGAGAAAAGACATGACTATTCTCCCACTAGAACGTCGCGTTTCGCGCCTTACTTCAAAACGGCGTCATCTTGCTTTCTAACAAGGATGGGGACCAATTTGTCAATGAAGGACAACTGCACATTTTACTGGACATGTTGGATTAATTTTTCTTGGAGACTAAAATATCTTTATAGTAATACAAATAGGGAACTCTTATGCTGACGTGGCACTCATATGTTAAGTTTGGGAATTTATTTGCTTACATGTCATCACTAGAAATTTTTAGAATTTTATTTATAAATTATAAATTATAACTTATTATTTGCTTAGGTTGTTACCTTTTAAATTTTAAGTTATTTGTTTAAGTTTCGTCATTAGAAATTTTTAAAATTTTATTTATAAATTATAAATTATTATTTGCTTAGCTTGTTACTTTTTAAATTTAAGTTATTTGCTTACGTTGTTTTGCTTAGGTTGTTATTGTTCACATTTTAAATTGTTTTGCTTAGGTGGTTATTTTTTAAATTTTAAGTTATTTTCAGATTACTCTATTAAATCATAAATTATTATTATTTGCTTAAATTGTTACTTTTTAATTTTAAGTTATTCGCTCATAAATTAAATTTTCAAAAAAATTAATTTAAATTTATTTTAATTCAAATTTATTCCTAAGCTAATAAGTTTACATAATTATTGTGATTTATAACTAAGTGCAGATTAGTTTTCACGTAATAACGATAATAATTAATAATTATTCAATTAGTTTTCATGTAACAATAATAATTTAGGTTGCATTATATCATCTTTTAGTTAGTTGTTAGGATTTTTATTTTAAATTCAAATCAAAGTCAATTAGGCTTCAAAAAATCCTAGCTATGAGTCAACTATAAAAGTACAAATTAGAAATGTATAGTAATGAGGGAAAAAACAATTCCACACAAACTCACCGGCAAGTGTACTGATGCGTGAGCATCTTTCCTATCTTTTCCTAGTGAATTTATATTTAATTTGTTGTGTTTAATCAAGAATTAATTATCTTTTAGCCACTATGGATGCTACTTTGAGTCGTGTGCAATTCTGTTTATTTTAGGTAGCATTTGGCTGGATTTGATGGAGCTTCTGCAAAAAAAGAGAAGAAGGCTATATTGGGCAGGAATGGTTTAGAGGATGGAGAGGAAGCTTGCACAAATGGAATCAACACAAAAATTAAAGGAGATGACAGCGAGGAGCGACGCGTGCGCGTGATTTGGAGATTTGCTCAGCGACGCGTGTGCGTACCTGACGCATACGCGTGACACGCGAAGAATACCATTGATACATACGCATGACTGACGCGTACGCGTGACATGCGCCACGTGCAGAAAACGCAGAAAATGCTGATTATTTAATTAATTCTGATTTAATCTTTATTTTTATTTTAAAATGGGAAAAGTTATTATTTTCGTTTTGGAAATAGATTTTAAATTAATTAGGATTAAATATAAAAGAGGAAAGAAACTTCTCTTCTAGGAATTCCAACATTATTCCACTTTTCATTCCACCTCAGCCCAATTTACAATTTACCAGAATCCTTATTTTCTCTCTGAACCATAAGCAACTAAACCTCCACTGTTAAGGTTAGGAGCTCTGTCTATTATATGAATTAAAACTATTATTTTTCTATTTTAATTCATGTATTGATTTATATTTCAAGGATTGTTTTCGTTCTTCATCTTATGAATTTGGGTGGAACAGAAGTATGACCCATGTTCTAATTGAGTTCTTGTATAACTTGGAAAAGCTCTTTACTTGAACAACAGCATGAAAACAATTTCTCCTAAATTCTAATTATCTGGACTTAACAGGATACGTGACATATAATCCTCTTATATTTGGGTAATTAGGATTTTTGTGGCATAATAACTAGAATTAAACTTCACCCCCTAATTGGAATTAATTGACCAAGGAATTGGCGGTTGATGATAGTTAGAGGAGACTAGAAAGGTCTAAGGAATTAGGGTCTAGTCACATATAGTTTGCCATGAATTAATTCTTGCATGATTAAAATAGTTAGTAAGAAAAGTCAATCCGGAAAATAGATAACTCTGAAGCCTTAACTGTTTCTCTATATATTATTCACAACTTGTTTACTGCTTGCTTTATTAATTTTCTAAATTTACTATTTAATGCTTTTGAAATCTCAAACACTATTTCTTGCTTGCCTAAATAAGTAAATTAATCAACCATTGTTGCTTAATCCATCAATCCTCGTGGGATCGACCCTCACTCACCTAAGGTATTACTTGGAACGACCGGTGCACTTGCCAGTTAGTTTGTGGTTAGAAATTCTGCACCAAGTTTTTAGCGCCATTGCCGGAGATTGATTGTGATTGACAACTACTGGTTGTTTGATTTTTTTCATTAATTATTTTTTTAGTATTATTAATTTTTATTTTTATTTTTTTCTTTCTTTATTTATTTCCTTTTTCGTTAATACCCCCTCCCTTGTTTCGTTTTCTGTTTCTTTTCTTTTATTAGTTAGTTTTAAATAAAAAAATAAAAAATAGAAAATAAATAAATAAATAAATTAGTACTAATATTTTTTTAATTTCTGAAATTAAGTTTGGTGTCCCGTAGTAAGTTTTCTTTTAAAAATATTTTTTTAAAATACTAGTATTTTTCTTTGTTTAATTTTTGAATTTTTAGTTGACCTCTTTTTATTTATTTTTGAATTCTTCTTTTATTTTTATTATTCTTTATTTTATTTCTTTTCAAAAAAAAATTATGTTCTTTCTTCTTTACTTTCCTGTTTACCACATGGTGCGTTTAATTCTTTTTGGTGTTTTGTGCTAAGAAAAAATAATGGAGAGAGATCACATGGGTTAATACTTACACCTAATGAGTGATTCTCATTATTGTGGATGGGGGAACTACCCGAATTTTGGTTGGCAAAGTCAAAACCAAAGAAACTTCAGTGCTCCATGTTCCAACTATCAAGAGACACCATCTCCCTATTCATACCAAGAACCACCACCTCTCTATCCATATCAAGAACCATCATCTTTCTACCCATATCAAGAGCCACCATCTCCCTATTCATACCAAGAACCTTCCTCTTTTTACTCTTATCAAGAATCATCATCTCCTTCTTATTTATATCAAGAGCCACCATCTCCTTATTCATATCAAGAACCATCAGATCTTGAGCTTCTCATGAAAGAATTCATACATGATATAAAGACGAGTGTCAAAAATGTAGAGAAATATGTGCAGTTGATTATCAAGTCCCAGGAAGAGGAACAAGCAAATTCCTTCCCAAGAGATATAATGCAAGATCCTACGGAAGAAAGTGAGGAAATCAATCAAAGGAGTTCATACTCCAGTGAATTAGAGAACTTTCCACCCTCACACATGGAAGAAGAGGAAGATGCAAAAACAAAGGAGGAAGATGCACCAACAACGATGGAAGATGCACAAACAAAGGAGGTTGTAAGGGATGAAAACAATTATGGGAATCTACACTTCAATGAAGCAGAGAGTGGCATAGAGGGTAAGTTTATTGAACCACCAATTCAAGAAGTTCTTGATGAAGGGTACACTCTAACCATCACACAACACCCAAAGTTTGAAATCAATGAAGTGAAGGCAACCAAAGAAAGCACTAAAAAGGGGATTGTAACCAAGAAACAGAAGAAAATATCCATGAAAAAGAGAAGGTCAGAAAAAAACAATCCAACCTCTACACCAATAAGCAAGGTGAATCAAGCTAATCACAAAAAAAGAAAGCTTGTTAGGAGGAATTTATATCAGGGGGCACTAATTTTCACTTCTCCCCCCTTGGAGACATTCCTTTTAACCAACTAGAAGAAGAGGAAGAAAATTCAACAATCAAGTGTCAAGTTAGTGACATTAAAGAAGCACTTGTTGGGAGGCAACCCAACTACTAGTATCCTTGTTTTTGCAGTTACTGTGGTTTTAATTTTATAGTTATTTTGATTTTAGCATTATAGTTATTTTAGTTTTGGTTTTAAATTACTCTATCTAATTTTTTTTAGAATTTTTCTTGTTTTACATGTGTTTTGATCATGCAGAATGATTAGCACAAGAATAGGAGCAATTAAGAAGAATTTTTGACTCCCTGTTTTCATATTTTCTTTGCTTCAAGACAAGAAAACTTTTAAGTTTGGTGTTGTCGCTTCGCTTTTGGCCTTTTCTGTTTATTTTAATAGCACCAAAGGGAGGCGAATCATCTTCACTGAGGAGCATAGCCGGAGGAAAGAGATGGCCACCAACATAACTGAGGTGTTTGAGTTCTTTTCATTCTATATCCCTTTCCGCTCTTACTATGTTATTTTCCGGTTTTCTGCTATTTTGCCTTGTTTATTGCATGATCCTTTATTAAATAAATTCCTAGGTTCTAGTTTAGTTCTACTATTTTGAAACTTTCTATTATTTTATTTAATGTTGAAAGGTGTCTCATGTATTACCCACTGAGCTTGAAATCAAAAAGAAAAAGAAGTGATGTATTGCATGAGAAATTGAGTTTATATTGAAGTGTAGTCTCATTTATTCAAATGTGGTGGTATTTTCTATGACTCTGAATGCATGACATGAACAGTTCATATTTAAATTTGAATCAAAGAATGTTGATGTATAAGGAAAAGGAATTTAGAGAACTATTATGAATTCTCTGAAATTTGTAAAAGTTGATCCTTGAAGCAAAAGAAACAGCAAAAAAAGGATATAAAAGCAAGGTCCAAGGCTCTGAGCATCAATGACTAGGGAGGTCAGACATGATTAAAAGCACAAAGAGTTGTTTCCCTAGTCATATGCGTGTGGTGTTCTTGTGTCAAGTAATCCTTGAGACAAAATATTTAGAGTCAAGATCAATTGCAATTAGCAGGGTATGCCAAAGGCTTTGAGCACCACTGTCTAGGGGGAGCTGAAAGAAAAATCAAAACTCCAAAAGAGTTCCCCAGTTAAGTGCTTGTGGTGTTTCTGTGTCAAGTGAAGCTTGAGACAAAACATTTAAAGTCATGGTTATGCTCAAGGTGCAAAGCACCGAAGAAAAGAGAACTGCTCCTGTATGCAACCGTTCAAAAACCACTGCTCGTGTACGCAAGCATCCTGCTCACGTATGCAATTTCTGTAAAATGGAAAAAATGCTTAATGCTGAAAAATTTTCAATTTTCAATTTCTTTGAACGGCGTGAACTTCACGGACCCAATTTTCATATGAAATAAATTTTGAAAAAATTTTGGGGTCCTGAAGCCGAGTTATGGCTTGCCGAAGTTCAGCCAAAATTTAATCTTACATAAAAATCCTCAAACCTTTATTTTCATCAAAATCAAACTCAATCAATATTTTATGCTTACAAACAACCCACCAACACACCATATCACTGCCACATAGCCTCCACATCCTACCATAATCAACCATACCTCAATTTTACATAATTCTCATACATGGACTTCACAATTTTACCAACAAATCATCAACAATCCATCATCTATTCGTATTTATCATTATCAACATATCAAGCATCATTAATCCATCATTTATCACCCTACTCTCATCATGAACAACAATCATCAACAAATACTCAATCCATGTCAATAATCATCCTCAAACGTGCTTGGCAATTATCATAATCATGTATTCACACATATCCTATGGTTATCTAGCCTAAGTTTTCACAAGACTTTATATATTAAATACGAGAAAACAAAACCATACCTTAGCCAATTTTCTCGTATAACCCAAAGGTAACTTAATTAAGCAAGGTCCAACTCTCCACCACCAATAATTCAACACCCAAGCTCCCACTCAAGTTTCCAATCCTTTCAATTGTGTTCCAAATCTACTTATAAACTACCTAACTTATATTATCACATCCATACACATAACTCAATACTCAATCATAATTAACTAAGGGATTCACTAGGGTTTATCGATCTTTACCTTGTATGTGCGTTAATCAAACAAAAGCCCGCTAATTCCTCAAGTTAACTTGACCCTAAACATCAAATTAACCAAAGATCTCAACACCCACAACACACAATATATGAAAATTGGGGAAGAGAGAATTGGAAATGAGGATACAAAATCCTTACAAAATTTCTTTCCAGGCTTTGTAGAGATCGACGCTGCGGTTGCGTGGCTGTAAACGGAGCGGCGATCGGAGCTCTGAGTAGGAAGATATCTAGGTTTGAAAGTCGTGTTAGGGTTTGAGCTTCATATTCGGCCCCTCACTTCTTGGTTCAGCATTCCTCATGTAATGAGGAAGGAAGATGGCTGAATCCTTTATATAATTAGGCTTGGGTTGGGCCTTGGGGCCAATATGGGCCCAGTATACTCGGTTAGGCCCGTTCGGCTCAATCTTGGGCCAATTTCTTTAAAATTGGTGTCAAAATTCATATTTTAATTCATTCAACCACATTAAACTCTTAAAATTCATTTTCTAATTTCTTGGATTAATAATTATTTTATTGCCTAATTATTTACTAATTTTACGAGTTTTACATCCTACCCCCCAACAGAAATTTTCGCCCTCGAAAATTCCAATTACTGAAGAAAACGGTTGGAAATACTCCCCTTGGCCTCAACTCCTAGTTCGTATCAACTTCAATAATACGTCCAACTTTTCTAATCCTAAACTTCTCAACTCTGTTATATAACCTAAATGAAAGCAGGGTCCCAGCTCCAAAATAGAACAAATCCGTTCTACGTATTCGGTATCACACTTACCTCGATCCTATTGCAGCCAACCCGCACCTATGCCTCTTTCTCGTGGACAATCCCTAGACATGTGCCCTGGTTCCACACATCGAAAACACATCCCTAGTCCAGCCCTATACGGCTCATCTAGAGCAGTCTCTCCATAGCCTTCCTGTAGTAGTGCCCACTTCATGGAGTAATCTTCTGCGAACTGACTCTTTTTAACCAACTCAGTGAAACTTATTAGCTTTTGTGGATACACATAATTAAAGATATCTCTCCTAAGTCCTTTCTCATACTGAGCACACATCCATTCCTCAAAATAGGCTCGATTCCCTTAACAAGCTTTTGAGAAATGGCCCAGGTTGTTGAATTCACGGGTATAGTCAGCAACGAACATATCCTTTTGCTTCAGCTGCGTTAACTATAACTCCTTTGCAGTGCGAAGTGCATGCAAGAAATATTTCCCATAAAAATCCGTCTTGAACCTATTCCAAGGGACATCCATTAACTTAATCTGCAAGATATGACACAACTCCTGCCACCAATTCTGAGCATCTCCCTCTAACAAATAAGTCACTATCTCTACTGGCTGTACTTCAGGAATATGCTGGGTGTACAGAAACATCTCCACGTCTTGAAACCACTGATCAGCCTCCAAAGCATTGACATTTCCGTTAAACCGAGATGGACCACTCTTTAAAGAAGTCAGTAAGGGTCATAGACCTATGGTATCGACCTACGTTACTTGTACCAGCACCAGAGTTTCCATCTCGGTGTTCTTGTGCTGGTTCATCCACAGGATTTTCTCTCTGAGTCCCTCACCCGGATCGTGAGATGCCATTTGGTCCCTGTTCACACCAAACAATTGATATTAAGGTGATCAGTCTCAATATCTCAAGTTTAGTGCTTTAGAGCCCCAAATGCATGCTCACGAACTTTATGCTATGTACATCAGTAAGATATCCTAAGTATCACATAGACACACACACAGAGTATGCACAGAAGCATAGTCAGTCCGTCCTTCAGGCTCTATAGGAACAAACTGCTCAGATACCATAATGTAACACCTTACTACACAGAATCTTATACTTAAGTCATAAGACTGAGGTGGCAAAGTATTACACCTCTAAAAGTATATATATATATATATATATATATATATATATATATATATATATACTTTTAGAGAATCTAGTTGAAAAAGTTTTATATCTATGAGCCTTTGAAGAAAAGTTAAAACGAAAGCATTACGCTCGTAAATAACGTTTACTTGCATACGAAGAAAAGCTTAAGCGCAAATAAATACATATATAAAAAAGAGTTGAGGATCAAGGATACATAGTAAACAAGCTCCAAGCACAGCCTACAAAGCTAAGGCTGGCCGGAGAATATTTACATACATACATACATATAATTCCATATCTAAAGTTCTCAAAATAAACTCTAGTTCTCCAACAAAAGCCTCTATCAGGCACCAAGGTATAATACATAAAAAGAGATGTCTAAGAATATATATATATAACAAAATATAAAAGCCCAAACTCCTATCTTCGCAGCAATAGAACTTCAGACGCCTAACGAGATGCATCTCGACCTGCATCTGAAAAACAACAATCTCGTATGAGATGAGAACCGGGGTTCTCAGTATGGTTAAGGTGCCCACATATATAATAAATAAGTCCCCGGGAAAGCCAGAGGCAATCCTAGAACTCTGATCCTTAGATTATAAAACTTAAAGAACTAAAACAATATCCATAAACAAGGGTGGTTTTCTATGGATTCCTAAACTTAGCCAAAACCTTAACCTAACCCTCCATTATCCACTTTCCCCCATAACCTCCATCTCCGGGGAATAACAAAAACAAGCGAGTAGACAAGGAAAGGACAGGTAGTTTACAGATACAGCAAATAGAACACATAGCAGTTAAACATGAATATCAATTAGGCAAACCCAAGAATGCAAACCAAAGCAAATGAACAAATGCACATGATATATGCCTACCCTATGGCTGTTGATATCAACTATCGGTTACATAGCTAGTCCCACATGTCCTGGTAGCTAACCGTGGATAGTCCCTCTGTACACGCATCCCCAAGCTCAAAAATAAACCATGGGATGAAACCCGAGCTGACATCAAAGAGACAACACCCCAAGCTCAAAAATATTCATATATGCATTCCCATGGGGAACTCGGGGAGTTAAAGTGTCCGGTCACATCTTATGTACAGGGGTCAACAAATGTCTCAATAATAATCAATTATATCTCATAAATATCATTTTCATTCTCATTCGTAGCTCATCTCATTGTTTTCAATTAATTAACATCATCAAGTATCTCATACATCATTCTCAATATGACATTACTCTCTTAATTGCCTCATATACCACTTTCATCATCTTTATCAAATTAAGTACCACCTTCCCCAACCACATATTACCTTTTAAAAATCTTTCTTCATTCCTAAGTTACTTCTCCTTCCTAACTTTACCTCATACTAAGCATACCACTAAGGTCTAGGGACTAAAAGAGTAAAAACAGAGGTTTAGAGGTTCAAAATTAAGTCTTAAAACACAAAAATTCATTTGCTGAAAAAAGGGTTGTCCTGTACGCAAGCACCTTGCTCGTGTATGCAAGGGCTCATTTATTAAATGCTCGTGTACGCAAGCACTCTGCTCGTGTACGCGAGAGGCCCAACCCGAAAGGGTTGGTCGCATCACATGCAGGTGGTTGCGTACTCAACCCCTCAAAAACCACTGCTCGCGTATGAAAGATGCCCAACCTGAATAGGATGGTCGGGTCGCGTCGCGTTCAGTGGTCGCGTACGCAAGTTCTGCAGATGGCAAAAATGCTAAATGCTGCAGAATTTTCAATTTTGCACTCCGAACTTCTGATGGCCATAACTTTTTCGTTTTAAAATATTTTTCATCCGTTCTTTGAACGCGTAAACTTCACGGAGCCAATTTTCATATGAAAAAAATTGAAATAATTTAGGAATCCGAAAGCCGAGTTATGGCTCGCCGATAACTACCAATTTTCAAACTCAATCAACATTTATGCTTAAATACAACCCACCAACACACCATATCACTACCACACAGCATCAAAATCCTACCATAATCAACCATACCTCAATTTTAAATAATATTCATACATGAACTTCACAATTTTACCAACAAATCATCAATAATGCAAAGTATATTTGTATTCATCATTATCAACATATCAAGCATCATTAATCCATCATTTATCACCCTACTCTCATCATGAATAACAATCATCAACAAATACTCAATCCATATCAACAATCATCCTCAAACATGCTTGGCAATTATCATACTCATGCATTCACACTTATCCTATGGTCATCTAGCCTAAGTTTTCACAAGACTTTATATATTAATTACGAGAAACTAAAACTATACCTTGGCCAATTTCCTCGTATAACCCAAAGGCAACTCAATTAGGCAAGGTCCAAGTCTCCACCACTATCAATTCAGCACCTAAGCTTTCACTCATGCTTCCAATCCTTTCAATTATGTTCCAAATCTACTTATAAACTACCTAACACATATTATCACATTCACACACATAACTCAATACTCAATCATTATTAACTAAGGGATTCACTAGGGTTTGTGGATCCTTACCTTGTATGTGCATTAATCAAACAAAAGCCCACTAATTCCTCAAGTTAACTTGACTCTAAACATCAAACTAACCAAAGATTTCATCACCCACAACACACAATCTATGAAAATTGGGGAACATAGAATGGGAAATGATAATATGACTTCCTTACCAAATTTGTTGCCAGGCTTTGTAGAGCTCGACGCAGCGGTCGCGTGGCAGCAAACGGTTCGGCGATTGGAGCTCATAGTAGGAAAATATCTAGGTGTGAAAGTGGTGTTAGGGTTTGAGCTTCATTTTCAGCCCCTCCCTTCTTGGTTCAGTATTCGTCATGTAATGAGGAAGGAAGATGGTTGAATCCTTTATATAATGAGGCTTGGGTTGGGCCTTGGGTCCAATACGGGTCTGGTTTTCTCGATTTGGCCCGTTCGGCCCAACCTTGGGCCAATTTCTTTAAAATTGGTGTCAAAATTCATATTTTAATTAATTATACCACATTAAAATCTAAAATTTCATTTTCTAATTTCTTGTATTAATAATTATTTTATTGGCTAATTATTTACTAATTTTATGAGTTTTATAGCAACAAGTCAAATGCTATCAAATATTTGTTCAAGTACATGAATAAAGGTACAGAAGGATAGCAATTAGAGTTTCAAAGGACTCTTTCAGTGGAAAGGTGCTTAGGTTATTGATGAGATCAAACAATTTTATGATTGTAGGTATTTGTCTACATGTGATGTTGTGTGGAGAACTTTGCCTTATGATATTCATTAGAGGTGGCTTTTAGTGATGAGATTAACCATTTATTTGCTTGAATAGCAAAATATCATCTTTAAAGATGATGACGATCTTGAGGAGATCGTGAAAGAAGAGGAAGGAAAATGTACAATGTTCTTAGCATGGAAGGAGGCCAACAAAGAATTTGAAATAGGTCAAACTTTGATGTATGCTGAGTTTCTAAATCAATTTGTTTATGATAGAGAAACAAGGGAATGGCATCCCGCAAAAGAGGATATTCTATCGAGGAAGTTAAACCATGTTTCGGCACACAGATCCTATCCTTGAATCTCTGATGAATCCACATTTTGTGATTTATTTTCTCTATTTGGGTGGATTTCATCAACTTTTCTTGCATTTACCCATTGAAATAGCATAGTTTCATGATTTCTTCCTAAATTGTGCTTAAAAGTGAAAACATGCTTTTTAGGTCTTTTAATTGCCAAATTTTATTCACTTTAATCCTATTTGGTGCCTTGATGTATTTGTTAAGTGATTTCAGGTTTCCAAGGCAAGTATGGGTTGAAGAAGTGAGGAAAGAGCATTCAAAAGAGGAGAAATCATGAAGAAAATGGAGTTTGGAAGCTGCAACAAGGATGTGTACACACAGTGATGCGTGCATACGCACAATTGCAACCTCGTGCAACGATGCATACGCATAACTTTTGGTGCATATGCACAATGGGAATTTTGCACAACTGTGCGTACGCACGGTAGGTCGTGCATACGCACGAATGCATTCATGTGAAGTCATTAATTGTAAATCACTGGGGTGAATTCTGGGCCTCCAAAGCCCAATCCAACTCAATTCTGAAGCTATTTCAAGCCAAATTGAAGAGGGATGAAGAGGGGAGCAATTAGGTTTAGGTTTTATCATGTTTTAGGGTAGTTTTCTCGAGAGAGAAGCTCCCCCTTTTTTCTAGAATTTAGGGTTTCTAGCTTAATTTCTCTTTAATTTTAGTCTTTAATTCTTTTTTTAGTATGGTTTCATTTATTTTTTCATGCTTTCTTGTCTTGATCATCTTCATTTTTTTTGTTATTTTTTCCAATTTTGCTACTTTTAGTTTATGAACACTTGTCACTTTTGATTTTATTTAATGCAATTTTGATATTTTATCTTTCTTTAATACTTGTTTGAGTTTCTATTATTATTGTCTTGCATTTGGTAGTTATATATTTTATTTTTATTACAATTTATGATATTTTCCCTTTTATGCATGCTAGGTGTTTAACAAAATATCTCTTTTAGCCTTTGTATAAGTTTTTCACACTCTTGGTGGAATTGGGTAATTAGGTGAACTTGAGTTATGGATATCCATTCCATATTGTGTTAGGATTGTCAGTTGGTTTGGTTTCCATTAACGCTAGTCTTTCAGTAAGTTAATTAGTGAGTTGACTAGGACTTATGGATTAAGATCAATTATGCCCTTTTGACTTATCCTCGATGTTAGGATAGACTAAGTGGGATTAATTCTATGAAATTACCATGTTTGTGGTCTATGACTAGGACAGGAATCCTCAATTCCCCAATCCTTGCCAAGAGTCATTTTTGCCACTTAAATCCCATTTTTGTTACTTTAATTGCTTTTCATTTAATTTTTTGCATGCTTGTTTAATTTCTTGCAATTTTAATTTCTTGCTTCTTTCAATCACAACCACCCAATTTCCTCAGAGCCAATAACATGACACTTAATTGCAATTCCTAGGGAGAACGACCCGGGATTTAAAACTCCCGGTTATTTTGTGTTGATTGTGACAATCCTTTATTTTAAACTTTGATGTTGGTTGATTGTGGGTTTGGGACTATACTTGCAAAGCCAATTCCATTTTGAGGAAAATTCTTAACCCACTTTCGGCCATCATTAATCTCCATATTCCTTCATCGTCCCATGATACTGTCCACCACTTCTCATGTTCAAATGCCAGCCACATCTTCTATAATTCTTTCTCGTCTTGTCGGGCTTTTTTTTCTTGGATTTAAACTCACTTGAAAATTGCAACTAGCTTAAGCATAAAGTACCAGACTCCTCTCAAACCCCCAATTTCAAACTCTTGAATGCTTTTATCAATTCTTCTTCTCGTAGCATCATCCAAGCAACACATAGGGACTTCCGGCTCAAAGTGTCCACCACAACATTCCCCTTTCCAGAGTAGTAATTCAACTCGAAGTCAAAATCCTTTAGAAGCTCCATCCACCTTCTCTGACGCATATTCAGCTCTTTCTACTGAAAAAGGTACTTCAAGCTCTTGTGATCAGAGAAAACTTGAAATTTGACGCCATAGAGGTAATGCCTCCAAACTTTTAGAGCAAACACAATGGTAGCAAGCTCTAAGTCATGAGTCGGATAATTCATCTCATGCGGCCTTAACTGCCATGAGGCGTATGCCACGACATTACAGTGCTACATCAGCACGCACCCGAGACACTTTAGTGAGGCATCACAGTATACCTCAAATGGTTCATTCGGCTCAGGCAAAACCAATACAAGTATAGTGGTTAACTTTTGCTTCAGCGCTTGAAAACTTTCCTCGCACTCAGTAGTCCAAACAAATGGTACATCCTTCCTAGTCTGCTTAGTGAAAGGCAAAGAGAGTTGTGAGAACCCTTTGATAAACCTTCGATAATAACCCACCAAACCAAGAAAACTCCTAATTGTAACAACCCCGATTTTCGAGTACGCGAGATCTTTTCTGAAAGTACGGAGAACTCCGGAAGATCAGTAAAGGGAACACCTATAATGTATCATCAAGCATCTCAATCCTCATTGTCATTATGTCATCCTTAAGCTAGAACCTTTTCTGAGGCAAGCTCGATAATGCAGTCACGATGAACCTAGTTTTTGAACCGTATCGTTTAGGAGTTTTGATTCTAGTTTTCGTAAATAGTCTCAGTTTGACAAACCGGACTCGATTCATGAGAGAAGAGAGATAATAGTATAATATTAGTATTGGAAGATTCTTGAATGATATTATAAGGTTACCTGGTCTGTTTTTAGTTAAAAATAGGAAATCGGTTTAACCAGGTTTACGGTTTACTGGTGCAGCTTAGCACCAGCACTCTCTGATGACTTTAGCAATGCTAAGGCCTCATCATACATGTTCTATTCTCATAATAAATATGTTACTAGTGTCATTTATGCTAGTAGCTCAGAAAATAAGTTTTAGAGATGTTTTTACGAGTGTTCCGATACACCTTGTTTTAGTAGTTATACACCAGAGATATTTTAATATTATTTTAATCCACCTCCAAGCCAACCAATCACAACTCACTTTACACCCCCCAAGATCTCCAAGGCTGTCTCATTTCATCATTTTGGCCGAAAATAACAAGAGAGAAAAGAGAGAAACTTTCATGAACACTTAATCTTCAAAGCTTGATTTCTTCTGAACTAAAACTCAAATCAAAACTCCGATTTCACCAAAATGATCCTCTCTTCTTCCTCTACATAACCATGTAACTTATCAAGGCTGGAAATAAGGTGAGATGGCTGTCTCCCTCCCTCTTCAATTCGGTTTTCAAGGAAACATGCTTAAACAAGTGTTTTCTTGATGTTCTTCCTTAGATCTCTTGCTTGCTTGACTTGTGGGCCAAAGATATTTGATTTCCTGCACATTTAAGGTGAGGATAACCTTCCTAAGATACTGTTGAAGTTCGTTTAGTTGATGGTTTAGAGTTTTAAAGTTGTTCTTGATGTATTTTAGGAGGAAAAAGTGCTTTAAGAACACTTCAAAGAGTAACCGGATTTGGAGCAGCAAATCAAGGTAGGGTTTGATGAATTTAATCTTGATTGATTCTATTTAAGTTGTGTGATTATGATATGGTTTGGCTGTGCTTGAAATTGATTATTTATATGAGTGATTCTTATTGAAAGTTTGGCGAAATTTGATGAAATTTGATGAAATAAAGCTATGAAACATGTCCTTGAGTGCAGCTGGAAAAACGAACCCTAATTCTTAAATTGGGGTTCAATTTGTGTTAAAATCATGTAGAAAAGATGGGGTTTTAGTGGCTGCTAATTTAATTTGAATTATGGTAAAAATCGGTTGCTGAAAAGACTGAAAAACGGGTAAAAATAGAGAAAGAATTTGAAGAATATACGAAGAACACGAAGAACACTTTGAGTGTGGTGAAGAACATTGAAGAACACCTTTTAGATCTTAGAAAGGGCAAGGAAGAAAATATTTTATTGTTTGAGGGGTTATTTTGTAATTTCTAAAAGTTAGGGTGGTTAAAGTAGAAATATTAAAAGTTACGGGTGGTAAAAAGTGAATTTATAAAGTAAAAGGTTAAAGGAAGGTAATTTTCGAAAATATATTAATAAAATAATAAATAATAATAAAATAATGTAGAAAAAGCTGTTTTCTGTAAAAGCTTTAGAAAGACAACTTTAAGTGTAGAATCTCATAATTACCTTCATAAAACACTTAGGGGGTGGTAATAATATGTTAGTGAGGCAAAGATAAAGGAAAGATAAGAAGTTAAAGAAAAGATAAAAACCAAAGAAAAGTCTGTAAAGTTTTAATAACAGAAAAACAGACAGATATTAGTGAACGAACTAGGGCAATATAGTTAGTCCTTGAGTTGCGACTAGGGTTAGGTATTATATGAAAAGTTAAATTGTTTCATTATAGACTTAATGAACCTATACCTGGGACAGGCTAACTATTCATTCCGAAATTTACATAAGCCTTAAAAACAAACGTTAAATAGAGAAATCAGAGCAGAATAAAGTAACACAGAGAACAGAATAACTAGAGTAAAGTAAAGAGATAAAGAAAAAAGAGTAATAGGGATATAGAGAAAAGAGTAATGAGAGCAGAGAAAATAGTTACAGAGAAAAGAGTAATGAGAGCAGAGTAAACAGACACAGAGAAAATAGCAGTAAAACCCACGGACGGATAATTGGTTAAATACAGGAAGTACCCACGAACTGAATGATCATTGATCTCAGGGAAACCTACGAACTGTTAACTATTTTATATGCAGGAAAAACCCACGAACTGATAATCATTGATTACAGGAATAACCCACGAACTATTGTATGTTGATCTCGGGTATAACCCACGAACTGAAGATCACGTTTGTTGTTGTATGTTGATCTCGGAGAAACCCACGAACTGAGGATCATTGTTTTGTTTGTGAATCGATCTCGGGGACGCCCACGAACTGAGGATCACTGTTTCCCCTTGTGCGTATATTATGGGGTCGGGCTTTGCGCTGACTGCCGGTAGTCACGAAGGAGTGGTATTCTTACCACCGACACATATGCACTAAGGACACAAAGGGAAACCATATCTGGGACTTGTTCCTAGGTAATGTCGGGCTGCAGGGTGTAAACCGACACGTGAGCTCATGGCCTGCATAGGACAGACATGCATCATACTTGGTTGTGCATTTCCTCTATTATGATTATTGAATGAATGTATGCTCTGTTTGTTTGTATTTTATTCTTTGTATTTGCATTTTATTTTCTTGTATTCTTTTGTTTGTGTTCTACTTTCTGTTTCCCTGTTTTCTCTATTTATCTGTATCTTCTGTTCACTACTTCTTGGTATTTTGCTATTCGTTTGCTAAACAACACGGTATTAATGAACTTAACTAATAACCCTGGCCCAACTAAGAACTCCCCAGTTCTTACCCCTTCTCTCTCCCTTCCCCCTTCAGATGGAAGTAAAAGTACCTTACCATAGTTCGCTGATGACCGTTTGCAAGAAGAGGATTCTGCTCTAGATAGTCTTCTGAGTCTAGGGTGAATATCGTACTCTGTTTATATGTATATATTGTGAGACCAGCCAACGTCTGCACCCCGTTCGTAAGCGCACTTTAACCTAAATCCTGTGTATGAGACTCCTGTTGTGTGGTTACTTCATGAGGTACCAGAGAGACGTCCTGTGGAAAAGTCTGATCATGCATAGGAGTAGCAGATGATGTTCTACCTTTTGATGACGTTCCACCTGCTTGAGTTTTGAAGACTTAGAACGTATTTTCCCTCGCTTTAGAAGTTTAAAGGGACTAGGTGAGTATAGAGTCTAGGCTAGCCTAGGTGCCAGCTTAGGGACCTCTTGAACAGGTCAGGACCTAGGATGTTGTATGTCTGTATATGTATATAGTTATTATCTAACTATATCTAGGGGTGTTCTAACTGAAGGTCTATACTCTAATAAAGGTTGGATAACTGAATGTTGCTAGCTACTTGTGATGTATTTATGTGTGGTTGCTTATAACTGTTTTATCTGTTATCAGTTGTGAGATGATTATGAATGATTCCGTCTATTAATCCAAACGTTTTAAAAAAAAATATACCTCGCAAATTAACTACGCTTTTAACAATGAATCAGGCTCATATGATAAATAATAGATAATAATTAGGAAGACAAATTGGTAGCGCTCGGTTTCCGGTATGATCTAGACATATTGAAAATTGGGTCGTTACAATTTGGTATCAGAGCAATTTGTTCCCAGTAGAGCCTGGGGAGTGGACTGACTATGCTTCATTGCATACTCTGTTGTGTGTCTCATGTGTATAGGTGGTACACAAATTGTGAATCACACTTTTCACAACTCGTACCACTAACCAGCAAGTGCACTGGGTCGTCCAAGTAATACCTTACGTGAGTAAGGGTCGAATCCCACAGAGATTGTTGGCTTGAAGCAATCTATGGTTATCTTGTAACTCTTAGTCAGGATATCAATTATAATTATCAAGTTAAATTACGAAGAATAAAAGAGCAAGAAATAAATACTTGTTATGCAGTAATGGAGAATATGTTGGAGTTTTGGAGATGCTTTGTCTTCTGAATCTCTCCTTTCCTACTGTCATCTTCTTCACGCACGCAAGTTTCCTCCTATGGCAAGCTGTATGTTGGGGGATCACCATTGTTAATGGCTACCATCCGTCCTCTCAGTGAAAATGGTCCAAGTGCGTTGTCACCGCTCGGCTAATCATCTGTCGGTTCTCACTCATGCTGGAATAGGATCCGTTGGTCCTTTTGCGTCTGTCACTACGCCCAACCTTTGTGAGTTTGAAGCTCGTCACAGTCATTCAATCCCTGAATCCTACTCGGAATACGGTTTAGACTTTCCGGATTCTCAAAAATGCTGCCAATGGATTCTAGCTTATACCACGAAGATTCTGATTAAGGAATCCAAGAGATACTTATTCAATCTAATGTAGAACGGAGGTGGTTGTCAGGCACGCGTTCATAGGTTGAGAATGGTGATGAGTGTCACGGATCATCACATTCATCATATTGAAGTGCGAATAAATATCTTAGATAGAAACAAGCGTGTTTGAATGGAAAACAGAAGTAATTGTATTAATTCATCAAGACACAGCAGAGTTCCTCACCCCCAACAATGGAGTTTAGAGACTCATGCCATCAAGGAGTACAAAGTTCAGATCTAAAATGTCATCCGATACAAAATAATCCTCTAAAAGTTGTTTAAATAATAAGCTAGTAATCTAGGTTTGCAGAGAATGAGTAAACTATGATACATAGTGCAGAAATCCACTTCTGGGGCCCACTTGGTGTGTGCTGGGGCTGAGACTTAAGCTTTACACGTGCTTAGGCTGTTTCTGGAGTTAAACGCCAGGTTGTAGCCTGTTTTGGGCATTTAACTCCAACTTGTAACCTATTTCTGGCGTTTAACGCCAGACTGCAACATGGAACTGGCGTTGAACGCCATTTTACGTCATCTATCCTTGAGCAAAGTATGGACTATTATATATTGCTGGAAATCCCTGGATGTCTACTTTTCAACGCAATTGGGAGCGTGCCAATTGGACTCCTGTAGCTCCAGAAAATCTATTCCGAGTGCAGAGAGGTCAGAATCCAACAGCATCAGCAGTCCTTTTTCAGCCTGAATCAGATTTTTGCTCAGCTCCCTCAATTTCAGCCAGAAAATACCTGAAATTACAGAAAAACACACAAACTCATAGTGACGTCCAGAAATATGAATTTTGCCTAGAAACTAATGAAAATATACTAAAAACTAACTAAAACATACTAAAAACTACATGAAATTAACACCAAAAAGCGTATAAAATATCCGCTCATCACAACACCAAACTTAAACTGTTGCTTGTCCCCAAGCAACTAGACAAATAAAATAGAATACAAATAAGTTAAGAAGCAATAATATCTCAGAGTTTTTTTTAGTGAAGCTCAGATTCTAATTAGATGAGCGGGACTAGTAGCTTTTTGCTTCCGAACAGTTTTGGCATCTCACTTTATCCATTGAAGCTCAGAATGATTGGCATCTATAGGAACTTAGAATTCAGATAGTGTTATTGATTCTCCTAGTTTAGTAGGTTGATTCTTGAACACAGCTACTTTATGAGTCTTGGCCGTGGTGTAACGACCCAACTCCCAGTATGCCATGGTCATACAAGAAGCTAAGTGTTACTAACTTATCCCTCTTAATTATTAACTATTATTTAGTATATGAGCCTGTTCCTTGTTAGAGCGATGCCAACTTTACGGGTAACTTTTTTTTTATATCGTATCGTTGCGGATAACAAGGTAAAATAAACAAGCATACATTGAGAGTAATAGAAAAAGCGGCATAAAGAAACATAGAAACACAACTGATAATATACATCATGTACACTATAACAAAACATGCAGCGTTTACACAAGATCAAGTCAGTTTACATCCTCATCATCCTACGTAGCTAATATATACACGACACTCCCAGAGCCTGGCCCATACAAAAAGCCACTAAACTGGCACCCAGGCTAGCCTAACCACTATATAGCTCCTAGCTCTCGGGTGTACTAACACAAGTGACAGACTAACTAACCGATAATGTCAGACTAGAGTGTCATCAAAAGAATGCCCCTTCCGCAGTCAAGCTATATCTACACGTGGCCGTTCGGAGAATCGCCATGAGGCTCGTCCATCTCCTCATCCTGCTCTATCTCTATCTCAGGATCCTCCTCCTCATCATCATCCGCAGCTACAGCTATACCCTCAGATCCACCAGAAACACTGCTGTCACTATGTACAAAACCATTCGCGAGCACAGGTCCGTTCGCGTATATAGGAGCTACCCCACCGTCTGGTAGTGCCGGCTCATCAGGCTGTAGAAAGTCGGGGATCGGCTCAAGGGGAAAATCCCACTCTGGTGGTATCACAGGTACGTAGTCATCAGCTAACTCAGGCTCATCAGGAATGATAGGCTCAGGTACCGCCTCATTCAAAGGTTGAGCTGGTATAGGGTGCCCGGGATTATCAGGAAAAGGATGTCCAGGTGCGTCAGGATGTAACCAGGATAAGGGAAAGTCGTAAGGAGCATCGGGGTCAAAATGCGGGCTAGACAGAGGATGTTGAAAAGCTCGATTAGGTAACGCATATCGTCTAATACGAGGCTCCAAACCCATAATGAAGTAACTGTGATGTACCGGATCCTCGTAGACGTAAGGGTCCTCGAACTCATAGAAGATCACACCCGTCTCCATCTGAGGGGGGAGGAAGGGAGAGAAGGGGTAAGAACTGAGGAGTTCTTAGTAGGGTCGGGGTTATTAGTTACGTTCATTTATTTGATTCCGATTAGCAGATAGATATTAGAATACAATAAAGTAGTAAACAGTAGTTAAAATAGATAGGAAAATAGAAAACAGAACACAAACAGAAGAACACAAGGAAATAAAGCACAGACATAACACTCAAGCAGACAAACATAAAGAAATAGTTCACTCACAAGAAGGAAAGCAACAGAGAATGATGCGCAGACAAGAATGATGCATGTCTAGCCCTAGTACAGGCCATGAGCTCATGTGTCGGTTAGCACCTGCATTCCCGACATTTATCCGGTCACGAGTTCACGATTTCCCGGATACGATCTTCCGTTCAAATAAATGCGCATATAATTATTAGCTGCTCTATTGAGACAGCCTCTGCTTTCTACTCGCAGGAAATATACTCTTGGGAACGGAAAATTGCTGTAGGTATCCAAGTTTCCCTACAGAAACTCTTGGGTTGCTTAAAGCAACAGATAATAAATATTATCTCTTAGGTTGCATTCAGCAACGAATAAGCAAACAATATCTCTTGGGTTGCCTCAAGCAACAATTAACCTTTCAATAAGCCTTCTGCTCTTAGTCTCTTTACCTTGCTCTGATTTCTCTGTTTAATCTGTGTATTTAAAGCTTATGTAAATTTCGGTATGAATAGTTAGCATATCCCAAGTATAGGTTCATTAAGTCTATACTGAAACAATTTAACTTTTCATATAATACCTAACCCTAGTCGCAACTCAAAGACTAACTATGCTGCCCTAGTTTGTTTGCTAGTCTCTGTCTGTTTTTCTGTCATTAAAATCTTACAGACTTTTTCTTCGATTTTTATCTTTTCTTAAACTTTTATCTTTTATTTATCTTTGCCTCACCAATATGTTCTTACCACTCCCTAAGTGTTTTATGAAGGTAATTATGAGATTCTGCACTTAAAGTTGTCTTTCTAAAGCTTTTACAGAAAATTGCCTTTTTCGCATTATTTTATTATTTTTATTAAAATATTAATTTTAATTAAATATTATTATTTAATATTTTATTATTATTTATTATTTTATTAATATATTTTCGAAAATTAACTTTACTTTAACCTTTAACCTTTAAAATTCACTTTTTACCACCCGTAACTTTTAATATTTCTACTTTTACCACCCTAACTTTCAGTAATTACCAAATAACCCCTCAAACACCAAAATAATTACTTCCTTGCCCTTTTATGAATCAAAAAGGTGTTCTTCATTGTTCTTCATCACACTCAAAGTGTTCTTCATGTTCTTCATAAATTCTTCAGATTCTTTCTCTGTTTTTACCCGTTTTTCAGTCTTTTCAGCAACCGATTTTTACTATAATTCATAATAAATTAGCAGCCACTAAAACCCCATCTTTTCTACATGATTTCAACACAAATTGAACCTCAATTTAAGCTTAGGGTTTCGTTTTTCCCAGCTGCCCAAGAACATGAACTTTAAAGCTTGAATTTCATCAAATTTCATCAAAATTTCACCAAATTTTCACCAAGAATCAATCATATATGCAACCAATTTTTAGCACAGCCAAATTATACAACATTCACACATCTCAAACACAAATAATCAAGATTAATTTCGTGGCACCCTACCTGATTTTGCTGCCCCTAATTCAGTTAGATTTTCAGGTGGTCCTTAAGCACTTTTTCCTCCTAAATCACATCAAGAAAACACATATTTAAGCATGTTTCCTTGAAACTGAATCAAAAGAGAGATGGTGCAGCCAACTCACCTTGATCCCAGACTTGATAAGTCATATAACCATGTAGAGAAAGAAGAGAGGATCATTTTGGTCGGATTGGAATTTTGATTTGAGTTTTAGTTCAGTAGAAATCAAGCTTTGAAGATTTGGAACTAAGAACTTTTCTCTCTTTTTCTCTCTACCTATTTTCGGCCACAAAGTGAAAATGAGCCAGCCTTGGGGGTTTTGAGGGTGTAGGGTGAGTTGTGATTGGTTGGCTTGGAGTTGGATTAAAATAATATTAAAATATCTCAGGTGTATAACTACTAAAACTAGGTGTATCGGAACACTTGTGAAAACATCTCTAAAAATTATTTTCTGAGCTACTAGCATAAATGACACTAGTAACATATTTATTATGAGAATAAAACATGTATAATGAGGCCTTAGCATTGCTAAAGTCATCAGCGAGTGCTGGTGCCAAGCTGCACCAGTAAATTGTGAACCCGGTTAAACCGGTTTTCTATTTTTAACTAAAACTGACCAGGTAACCTTATAATATTATTCAAGAAGCTTCTAATACTAATATAATGATAATATCATCCTATTATCTCTCTTCTCTCATAAATCGAGTCCGGTTTGTCAAACTGAGACTATTTACGAAAAACCGAATTAAAACTCCTAACCGATACGGTTCAAAAACTAGGTTCTTCGCGACTGCATCATCGAGCTTGCCTCGGGAAAGGTTCTAACTTAAAGATGACATAATGACAATGAGGATTGAGATTCTTGATGATATATCAAAGGTTTTCTCCTTACTGATCTTCCGGAGAAATTCGTACTTTCAGAAAAGATCTCGCGTACTCGAAAATCGGGGTTGTTACACGTGGCCCTAAGCACTTTGTTTTCCAGTATTACCACCGGATACATAAATGCCACAGACACATAATTGGGTGAACCTTTTCAGATTGTGACTCAGCTTTGCTAAAGTCCCCAGTTAGAGGTGTCCAGGGTTCTTAAGCACACTCTTCTTTTTGCTTTGGACCTTGACTTTAACCGCTCAGTCTCAAGTTTTCACTTGACACCTTCACGCCACAAGCACATGGTTAGGGACAGCTTGGTTTAGCCGCTTAGGCCAGGATTTGATTCCTTTAGGCCCTCCTATCCACTGATGCTCAAAGCCTTGGATCCTTTTTATTACCCTTGCCTTTTTGTTTTAAGGGCTATTGGCTTTTTCTGCTTGCTTTCTCTTTTTCTTTTTCTTTTATTTTCGCCAATTTTTTTTTTTTGCAAGCTTTTGCATTCACTGCTTTTTCTTGCTTCAAGAATTATTTTTTTATGATTTTTTATATTATCAAATAACATTTCTCCTTTTTCATCATTCTTTCAAGAGCCAACATATTTAACATTCATAAACATCAAATTCAGAAGACATATGCACTGTTCAAGCATTCATTCAGAAGACAAAAAGCATTGCCACCACATGTAAATAATTAGAATTTTTCTTATTAAAAACTCAAAAAATATTGCCTCCTTATTCTAAAGAAAATCTGCTATTTTATTCATGTTTAATGATGATGAGAAAAATAAATTATAGCTTAATTGGAGATAAAATCAAAATATAGATACTAATTACTACTACTCATATATAACTTCTAAGGTAAAACTCAAATAAGAACAATTATCACAGAGTTAAGGCTAAGATTAGAACTCAACAACCTTGAATTTGGGAGGTGGATGCCTCTTTAGTCTATGGAGTGCTTGGCCCTTCAAGAGATAGTTTCTGACGCTTTAATTCCTTCAGTTCACGCCCTTGCTCTTCTTGTTCTCTAAGCAATTTGCAGAGTATGCTGTTTTGATTTTGCTGTTCTTCCTTCAGTTGATCCACAGCTTCTTGCAACTTGGTGACAGATGTTTCTAGGCGCTCCCAGTATTCAATTTGAGGGATTTCCGGGAGGAACTCCTCTGCTTTTCTCTTGATGGGGTCGTCCTGCACTTGTTGTCCTTCCATAGACTTTTTGGTGATTGGTTGCTAGTGGGCAGTATAGAGCACCCAATGAAGTCCAGCCAGCCTCTGGCGACTGGTTTGAGATCTCCTCTTTTGAGTTGGTTTGGGGCACCTTTGTGTTAGTTGTCCATTTAGCTCCAGGGAGGCATATGTCCTCTAGGATTTTGTCCAAGCTCAGGTTTGATCTCATCATTCTCCTATTGAAGGAATCTGGGTCATCTTACAGTTGAGGCAGCTTGAAGATCTCCCTTATTTTGTCAGGGTGGGTGTGAACAATCTTCCCTCTGACCAGAGTTCTATAGTCATAGAATGCTGTTCCAGCTATTCTCTGCCTATCCGTCTGCCACAGATTAGCGTAGAATTCCTGAACCATGTTTCTTCCCACCTTTGTTTCAGGATTAGCTAGGACTTTCCAGCTCCTGTTTTGGATTTGCTCTTGGATCTTTGGATATTCATCTTCTTTCAGATCGAATTTAACTTCCAGGATCACTGACCTTAGACTCATTATTTTGTAAAAATGGTCTGAATGTTCTTTGTTTATGAACTTCCCTTGATTCCAAAGTGGTTTTGGAATATTCTCTTTCTTGCCTCTGGAGTCGGTTTGTTTTCCCTTAGGAGCCATGATCTTAGTGGGTATTGGTTTAGTGATCATGGATAAACACACCAAACTTAGACGTTTGCTTGTCCTCAAGCAAAAGAAAGGAAAGAAAAGGGAAAGAGGGAGAGCCAAGCGCAACTTATGGAGGAGAGGGGGAGAGGCCGAACCAATATTTAAAGGGAAGGGGGTGGGTTTCGAAAATAATTTGAAAAAGATATGATAGAAAAAGTGATTTGGAAAAGATAAGTATGATAGGAAAAGATGTGATTTAAAATTGAAAAGATATGAAAGATATTTGAAAAAGATAAATCTGGATTTTAAAAAAGATGATGTGAAGATTTAAAAAAGATATTGATGAGTTGAAAAGATTTTAGAAGGAAAAGAGATAGATTTGTTTTGAAAAGGATTTGAAAATAATTTGAAGAGGATTAAGAAAAAGGGTTTATGAATTAAGATTCATTTGATATCTTTTGAAAAAGGATTTGAAAAATTAGGATTTGTAACATGTTTGTGCAAGAAATCATGAATTGAAACATAAAAAATGGAAAAAAAATTTGAATTGAAAACGAAATTGCCTACTCCCCACAATCCTGGCGTTAAACGCCCAACTGCTGCATGTTTTGGGCGTTTAACGCCCAGTTGGTGCTTGTTTTGGGCGTTTAACGCCCAGCTGTTGCTTCTAGCTGGCGTTAAACGCCAAAAACTCCTTTGTCACTGGGCATTTTTCTGAACACCCAGGATGCTGCTAATCTGGTGTTAAATGCCTAGAAGCTGCTTTTTTCTGGCGTTTAACGCCCAGATGGCTATCTTTACTGGCGTTAAATGCCCAGTAGATGCTCCTTTTGGGCGTTTAAAGCCCAATTGTGCATCTTACTGGCATTTTCTTGCCAGTGAGCTCCTTTTTCCTGTTTTGTGCTCTGAATTCTTCTGTAACCCTGTGGACTTATGCAATTGATTCTTTACCTTCTTAATATTAAGCTCATATATTTTAAAAATAAATAAAATGAAGAATAAAATAAAATAAAATAACAGAAAAAGTTTTGCTAATGGCTGGGTTGCCTCCCAGCAAGCACTTCTTTATTGTCTTTAGCTGGACCTTGCTGAGCTTTTAATCTAGCCTCAGCCTTGAGAACTCTTGCTCAACATTGCCTTCAAGATAGTGCTTGATTCTCTGTCCATTAACAATGAACTTCTTATCAGAATCAATGTCTTGAAGCTCCACATAACCATATGGTGATACACTTGTAATCACTTATGGTCCCCTCTACTGGGATTTCAGTTTCCCGGGGAATAGCCTGAGCCTAGAGTTAAACAACAGAACCTTTTGTCCTGGTTCAAAGACTCTAGATGACAGCTTTCTGTCATGCCACCTTTTTTATTTCTCTTTATAAAGCTTGGCATTTTCGAAAGCAGTGAATCTGAATTCCTCTAGCTCATTCAGCTGGAGCAATCTTTTTTCTCCATCTAATTTGGCATCAAAGTTTAGGAATCTGGTTGCCCAGTAGGCCTTATGTTCCAGTTTCACGGGCAGATGACAGGCCTCACCATACACAAGCTGGTATGGAGAGGTCCTTATAGGAGTCTTGAATGCTGTTCTGTAAGCCCACAAGTAGTACTTTGCATCAGTAATTAATTTTTTCTTTTGTTGCCTGCTGTACTGCTTGGGTATGAACCTTACAGCTTTATAGTTTGCAATGTCTGCAAACCATGGTATTTCCTGAATGGCAAACAAATGCTCATCCGGAAAGGTCTCAGAGATCTCAATAGAGGGGGGAAACTCCCCTTCTGCTGGTTCTATCCAGGACAGATGATCAGCCACTTGGTTCTCTGTCCCTTTTCTGTCTCTTATTTCTATATCAAACTCTTGCAGAAGTAACACCCATCTTATGAGCCTGGGTTTTGAATCTTGCTTTGTGAGTAGATATTTAAGAGTAGCATGGTCAGTGTACACAATCACTTTTGATCCTACTAAGTATGATCTAAACTTGTCAATGGCATAAACCACTGCAAGCAATTCTTTTTCTGTGGTTGTGTAATTTTTTTGGGCATCATTTAAAACACGGCTAGCATAATAAATGACATGCAGAAGCTTGTCATGCCTCTGTCCCAGTACTGCACCAATGGCGTGGTCACTGGCATCACACATTAGTTCAAATGGTAAAGTCCAGTCTGGTGCAGAAATAACTGGTGATGTGACCAGCTTAGCTTTCAGATTCTCAAACGCCTGCAGACACTCTATGTCAAACACGAATGGCGTGTCAGCAGCTAGCAGATTGCTCAGGGGTTTTGCAATTTTTGAAAAATCCTTTATAAACCTCCTGTAGAAACCTGCATGCCCCAGAAAGCTTCTGATTGGCTTAACATTAGCAGGTGGTGGTAATTTTTCAATTACTTCCACTTTAGCTTGATCCACCTCTATTCCCTTGTTTGAAATTTTATGCCCAAGGACAATTCCTTCAGTCACCATAAAGTGACATTTTTCCCAGTTTAAAACTAGGTTGGTCTCTTGGCATCTTTTCAGAACAAGTGCTAAATGGTCAAGGCAGGAGCTGAATGAGTCTCCAAATACTGAAAGTCATCTATGAAGACTTCCAGAAACTTCTCTACCATATCAGAGAAGATAGAGAGCATGCACCTCTGAAAGGGTGCAGGTGCATTACACAGACCAAAAGGCATTCTTCTGTAAGCAAATACTCCAGAAGGACATGTGAATGCTGTTTTCTCTTGGTCCTGAGGATCTACTGCAATTTGGTTGTAACCTGAATAGCCATCCAAAAAGTAGTAATATTCATGACTTGCTAGTCTCTCTAGCATCTGGTCTATGAATGGTAAAGGAAAATGATCCTTTCTGGTGGCTGTATTGAGCCTTCTGTAGTCAATACACATGCACCACCCTGTAACTGTTCTTGTAGGAACCAGTTCATTTTTTTCATTATGAACCACTGTCATGCCTCCCTTCTTGGGAACAACTTGAACAGGGCTCACCAAGGGGCTATCAGAAAAAGGATAAATAATCCCAGCCTCCAGTAATTTGGTGACCTCTTTCTGCACCACTTCCTTCATGGCTGGATTTAGCCGCCTCTGTGGTTGAACCACTGGCTTAGCATCATCCTCCAATAGGATTTTGTCCATGCATCTAGCTGGGCTTATGCCCTTAAGGTCACTTATGGACCACCCAAGAGCTGTCTTGTGTGTCCTTAGCACTTGAATTTGTGCTTCCTCTTCCAGTGGATTTAAAGCAGAGCTTATGATCACTGAAAAAGTATCACCTTCTCCCAGAAATGCATATTTCAGGGATGGTGGTAATGGCTTGAGCTCGGGTTTAGGATGTTTCTCCTCTTCCTGAGGAAGTCTCAGAGGCTCTTTTAATTCCTCTGAACCCTCCAAATCAGGCTGAACATCTTTAAAGATGTCTTCCAGCTCTGATTCGAGACTCTCAGCCATGTTGACCTCCTCTACCAAAGAGTCAATGAGATCAACTTTCATGCAGTCTTTTGGTGTGTCTGGATGCTGCATGGCTTTGACAGCATTCAACTTAAACTCATCCTCATTGACTCTGAGGGTTACTTCCCCCTTTTGGACATCAATGAGAGTTCGTCCAGTTGCTAGGAAACGTCTTCCTAGAATGAGAGTAGCACTCTTGTGCTCCTCCATTTTCAGCACTACAAAGTCAGTGGGAAAGGCGAATGGCCCAACCCTGACAATCATGTCCTCAATCATGCCTGATGGGTATTTAATGGAGCCATCAGCAAGTTGGAAACATATCCGGGTTGGTTTAACTTCTTCAGTTAAACCAAGCTTTCTGATAGTGGATGCAGGTATTAGGTTGATGCTTGCCCCAAGATCACATAAAGCTGCCTTGGTGCAATTACCCTCTAATATGCATGGTATCAGAAAGCTCCCGGGATCTTTAAGCTTTTCTGGAAAGATTTTTAGAATGACTGCACTACATTCTTTAGTGAGGAGAACTCTTTCAGTTTCTCTCCAATCCTTTTTATGACTCAAGATCTCTTTCATGAACTTGGCATAAGAAGGTATTTGCTCAAGTGCCTCTGCAAACGGAATCTTTATTTCAAGAGTCCTGAGATAATCTGCAAAGCGAGCAAATTGCTTATCCTGCTCCTCTTGGCGGAGTTTTTGAGGATAAGGTTTCTTGGCTTTATATTCCTCAACCTTACTTGCTGCAGGTTTATTTCCTACAGAGGTGGTTGGAGAAGCCTTTTTAGAGGGGTTGTTATCAGCACTTGTGTATGTCTGATCCCTCACTGGCATTTGAATGCCAAGGTTAGAAGCTGGATTGGCGTTGGACACCAACTCCTTACTTGTTCCTAGCGTTTGAACGCCAAAACTGAGCTTTCATTGGGCGTTTGACGCCAACTCCTTGCTTGTTTCTAGCGTTTGAACGCCAGAGTTATTCCTCTCTGGGCTCTTACTGTCCTCAGAGGGATTTTGAATAGCAGTTTGTTCATTTCTTGGCTTCCTGCTACCTTGAAGTGAGGTATTTAATGTTTTCACACTTCTTAATTGAACTGCTTGGCACTCTTCTGTTATTTGTTTTGATAACTGTTGTTCTGTTTGCTTCAACTGTACCTCCATATTTATATTAGCCATTCTTGTGTCTTGTAGTATCTCCTTGAATTCGGCCAGCTGTTTTGTTAGAAAGTCTAATTGCTTATTGAATTCAGTAATTTATTCTGTAGGACTAAGTTCAGCAGTTACTGTTTTAGCCTCTTCTTTCATAGAAGATTCACTATTTAGGTACAGATGCTGATTTCTGGCAACTGTATCAATAAGCTCTTGAGCCTCTTCAATTGTCTTTCTCATGTGTATAGATCCACCAGCTGAGTGATCTAGAGAAATTTGAGCTTTCTCTGTAAGCCCATAATAGAAGATGTCTAACTGCACCCATTCTGAAAACATTTCAGAGGGGCATTTTCTTAACATCTCTTTGTATCTCTCCCAGGCATCATAAAGAGATTCATTATCTCCTTGTTTAAAGCCTTGGATGTCCAGCCTTAGCTGTGTCATCCATTTTTGAGGGAAGTATTGATTTAGAAATTTTTCTGACAGCTGTTTCCATGTCCTTATGCTAGCCTTAGGTTGGTTATTTAACCACCTCTTAGCTTAGTCTTTTACAGCAAATGGAAACAGTAATAATCTGTAGACATCCTGATCTACTTCCTTATCATGTACTGTGTCAGCAATTTGTAAAAACTGTGCCAGAAACTCTGTAGGTTCTTCCTGTGGAAGACCGGAATACTGGCAACTTTGCTGCACCATGATAATGAGCTGAGGATTCAACTCAAAGCTACTGACTCCAATGGAGGATATACAGATACTGCTCCCATATGAAGCAATAGTAGGGTTAGCATATGACCCCAGAGTCCTTCTGGACTGCTCATTTCCACTTAGGTCCATGATGGAGAAAAGGGAATTGATGTGAATTGCAATTAAAATATATTTTTATTTTTATTTTATAAAAAAAGAACGAATAGAAAAAATGAAATAAAATAACTAGAAATTAAATATAGATTTCGAAAATTAAGAATAATAAAAAAATTAAAATTAAAATAATTACTTAATTAAGAAGATTTGAAAAACTTTGGATATGATTTTTTGAAAAAGATTTTAAATTTTGAAATAGAAATCTGAATTTTAAAAGCAATTTTCGAAAATTCACTTTAAAATAGAGAGAAAAGATATTTTTTTTATTTTTGAATTTTATGATGAAAGAGAAAAACACACAAAAGACACACAACTTAAAATTTTTAGATCTAATGTTCCTTATTTTCAAAAATTTTGGAGGGAAACACCAAGGAACACCAAACTTAAAAATTTTAAGATCAAAACACAAGGAAGACTCAAGAACACTTTGAAGACTCACAAGAACAACAAGAACATGAAGATAGAACACCAAACTTAAAATTTTTAGAAAACCAAAATAAAATTTTCGAAAACTAAAGAAAAATCAACAAGAAAACACCAAACTTAAAGTTTGGCACAAGATTTATTCAAAGAAAAATTATTTTTGAAAAAGTTTTTAAAAAGAAGATAGCCAATTACCAAGAACATAAGCACAACGCTCTAACCAATTGAGCTATAAATTTAACGTGTTTTAATAAGGTATTTAATAAATAAAGATTTTTTTTTTGAAAACTGATATTTTGAAAAAGCACAAGAAAAACAAGAAAAGACACAGAACGAGAAAAGCTAAAGATCAAACAAGGAAAAGAAACAAGAACAACTTAAAGATTAAGAAAGAACAATGAACACAAATTCGAAAATTTAAGAGAAAATAAATAATAAAAAAATGCAATTGACACCAAACTTAAGATATGAAACTAAACTCAAATAGAAAAACTCAATTATCAGTTTATAAAATTTTCGAAAAAAATTAAAAAAAGAAAATAAGGATTACAAAAAAAATTTTCAACCAAAAACAATAATAGAAGACTCTAAACCAAAAGAAAAAAAATTTTCTAATCTAAGCAACAAAATAAACCGTCAGTTGTCCAAACTCGAACAATCCCCGGCAACGGCGCCAAAAACTTGGTGCACAAATTGTGAATCACACTTTTCACAACTCGTACCACTAACCAGCAAGTGCACTGGGTCGTCCAAGTAATACCTTACGTGAGTAAGGGTCGAATCCCACAGAGATTGTTGGCTTGAAGCAATCTATGGTTATCTTGTAACTCTTAGTCAGGATATCAATTATAATTATGAAGTTGAATTACGAAGAATAAAAGAGCAAGAAAGAAATACTTGTTATGCAGTAATGGAGAATATGTTGGAGTTTTGGAGATGTTTTGTCTTCTGAATCTCTGCTTTCCTACAGTCATCTTCTTCACGCACGCAAGTTTCCTCCTATGGCAAGCTGTTTGTTGGGGGATCACCGTTGTCAATGGCTACCATCTGTCCTCTCAGTGAAAATGGTCCAGGTGCGCTGTCACCGCCCAGCTAATCATCTGTCGGTTCTCACTCATGCTGGAATAGGATCCGTTGGTCCTTTTGCGTCTGTCACTACGCCCAACCTTTGTGAGTTTGAAGCTCGTCACAGTCATTCAATCCCTGAATCCTACTCGGAATACCACAGACAAGGTTTAGACTTTCCGGATTCTCAAGAATGCTGCCAATGGATTCTAGCTAATACCACGAAGATTCTGATTAAGGAATCCAAGAGATACTTATTCAATCTAATGTAGAATGGAGGTGGTTGTCAGGCACGCATTCATAGGTTGAGAATGGTGATGAGTGTCACGGATCATCACATTCATCATATTGAAGTGCGAATAAATATCTTAGATAGAAACAACCGTCTTTGAATGGAAAACAGAAGTAATTGTATTAATTCATCGAGACACAGCAGAGCTCCTCACCCCCAACAATGGAGTTTAGAGACTCATGCTGTAACGACCCAATTTTCAGTACGCCTAGGACATACCAGAAACTGAGTGCTACCAATTTGTCATCCTAATTATTATCTATTATTTATTATATGAGCCTGATTCGTTGTTAAAAGCGTAGTTAGTTAGCGAGGTACTTTTTTTTTTTCAAAACATTTGGATCAATAGACGGAATCATTTATAATCAACTCACAGCTGATAACAGATAAAACAGTTATAAGCAACCACACATAAATACAACACAAGTAGCTAGCAACATTCCCGCCTATATTTGAGTATAGACCTTTAGTTAGAACACCCCTAGGTATATCTAGATAATAACTATATACATATACATACATACAACATCCCAGGTCCTGACTTGTTCAAGAGGTTACTAAGCTGGCACCTAGGCTAGCCTAGACTCTATACTCACCTAGTCCCTCTAAACTACTAAAGCGAGGGAAAGTACGTTCTAAGTCTTCACAACTCAAGTCAGGTGGAAAGTCATCAAAAGATAGAACATCATCTTCTACTCCTCTGCACGATCAGACTTTTCCACAGGACGTCTCTCTGATACCCATGAAGTATCCACAAAATAGGAATCTCGTACACAGGATTTAGGTTAAAGTGCGCATACGAAGGGGTGCAGACGTTGGCTGGTCTCACAGTATTTACATATAATCAGAGAACGATATTCACCCTAGACTCAGAAGACTATCTAGAGCAGAATCCTCTTCTTGCGAACGGTCATCAGCGAACTATGGTAAGGTACTCTTACTTCCATCTGAAGGGGGAAGGGAGAGAAAAGGGGTAAGAACTGGGGAGTTCTTAGTAAGGTCGGGGTTATTAGTTACGTTCATTAATTCTATGTTGTTTAGCAGAATATTAGTAGAATATAAGGAAGCAGTAATTAAAAAACACAGATAAGTAGAGAAGATAGAGAAAACAGATAGCAGAACACAAACAGAAGAATACAAGAAAATATCACAAGCGCAGAGAATGGAATACAAACAAGGAAAGCATACATTCATACCACAAACATAACAAAGGAAATGCGCAACCAAGTATGATGCATGTCTAGCCCTAGTGCAGGTAATGAGCTCATCTGTCGGTTACTAACCCGCTCCCGACGTTATCCAGCAACCTCTGTCTGGATAAGGCATTCCTATTGGCTATACCCCTGTGTACAGGAAATAACCCCTCTGCCACCACAGGGTCCACTGCACGCAGGAAATAACACATCTGCCACTGCAGGGATGTACGCCGACACACCTTCTGTATACAGGAAATAACCCCTCTGCCACTACAGAAATGGAACAGGTGGTCACGGTACTTCTGTAGCAGGAAATAACCCCTCTGCCTTAGAGAAATAAAATATGGATCTGTACCGTAGGAAAGCGTTCTCAGTGATCACACCATTATCTATCTGACTGCCTCACTGCAGCAGATGATCATACAAGTATATCTGGAGTTGCCTTAACGCAACAAATGAATAAACACATCTCTTGGGTTGCCTCAAGCAACAAATAAATATCTCTTGGGTTGCCTCAAGCAACAAATCATCACATAATCATTCTCATTATCATCATTCATCATCATTCTTATTATTCATCATCATTTTCACATTTTTATGCAGTACCTCTTTCTTTCTCTGTTCAATCATACTGTACAAACTTTACATCTTTCACTTTTACAACATCTTAATTCAAACCATTTCTCTTTATCACATTACTCTTTTCTCTTTGTCTTTTTACTTTGCTCTGATTACTCTTTTCTCTGTATCCCTTTACTCTGCTCTGGTTACTCTGTTCTCTGTGTTTCTTTACTCTGCTCTGATTTCTCTGTTTAACGTATGTATTTAAAGCTTATGTAAATTTCGGTATGAATAGTTAGTCTATCCCAAGTATAGGATCATTAAGTCTATACTGAAACAGTTTAACTTTTCATATAATACCTAACCCTATTCGCAATTCCAGGACTAGCTATGTTGCCCTAGTTCGTTCACTAGTATCTATCTGTTTTTCTGTCATTAAAACTTTACAGACTTTTTCTTCGATTTTTATCTTTTCTTCAACTTTTTATCTTTTATTTATCTTTTCCTCACTAATATGTTTTTACCACTCCCTAAGTGTTTTATGAAGGTAATTATGAGATTCTGCGCTTAAAGTTGTCTTTCTAAAGCTTTTATAGAAAACTGCCTTTTCCGTATTATTTTATTATTTTTATTAAAATATTATTTTAAATTAAATATTATTATTTAATATTTTATTATTTTATCATTAAATTTTCGAAAATTAACTTACTTTACTTTTAACCTTTAAAATTCACTTTTTACCACCCGTAACTTTTAATATTTCTACTTTTACCACCCTAACTTTCAGAAATTACTAAATAACCTCCCAAACACCAAATTAATTACTTCCTTGCCCTTTCATGAATCAAAAAGGTATTCTTCATTATTCTTCATCACACTCAAAGTTTTCTTCATGTTCTTCATAAATTCTTCAGATTCCTTCTCTGTTTTTACCCGTTTTTCAGTCTTTTCAGCAACCGATTTTTACTATAATTCATAATAAATTAGCAGCCACTAAAACCCCATATTTTCTACATGATTTCAACACAAATTGAACCTCAATTTAAGCTTAGGGTTTCGTTTTTCCAGCTGCCCAAGAACATGAACTTTAAAGCTTGAATTTCATCAAATTTCATCAAAATTTCACCAAATTTTCACCAAGAATCAATCATATAAGCAACCAATTTTTAGCACAGCCAATTTATACAACATTCACACAACTCAAACACAAATAATCAAGATTAGTTTCGTGACACCCTACCTGGTTTTTCTGCTCCTAATTCGGTTAAACTTTCAGGTGGTCCTTAAGCACTTTTTCCTCCTAAATCACATCAAGAACAACTTTAAATCCAAAAACTTTCAACTGACCAAATCTCACTCAGTATTTTAGGAAGAGATATCTCACCTTAGACTTTCTGGAAATTCACGTTTCTTGGCCCTCAAGTCAAGTTAAGCATGGGTCCTAAGGAAGAACATCAAGAAAACACATATTTTGAATGGTTTTCCTTGAAAACCGAATTGAAATGGGAGGGAGACAGCCATCTCACCTTATTTTCATCCTTGATAAGTTACATGATTATGTAGAGGAAGAAGAGAGGATCATTTTGGTGAAATCGGAGTTTTGATTTGAGTTTTAGTTCAGAAGAAATCAAGCTTTGAAGATTAAGTGTTCATGAAAGTTTCTCTCTTTTCTCTCTTGTTATTTTCGGCCAAAATGATGAAATGAGACAGCCTTGGAGGTCTTGGGGGTGTAAGGTGAGTTGTGATTGGTTGGCTTGGAGGTGGATTAAAATAATATTAAAATATCTCTGGTGTACAACTACTAAAACTAGGTGTATTAGAACACTCGTAAAAACATCTCTAAAAATTATTTTCTGAGCTACTAGCATAAATGACACTAGTAACATATTTATTATGAGAATAGTACATGTATAATGAGGCCTTAGCATTGCTAAATTCATCAGAGAGTGTTGGTGCTAAGCTGCACCAGTAAATCGTAAACCCGGTTAAACTGATTTTCTGTTTTTAACTAAAACTGACCAGGTATCCTTATAATATTATTCAAGAAGCTTCTAATACTAATATAATGATAATATCATCCTATTATCTCTCTTCTCTCATAAATCGAGTCCGGTTCGTCAAACTGAGACTATTTACAAAAAACCAAATCAAAACTTTGAACCGATACGGTTCAAAAACCAGGTTCTTTGTGACCGCGTTATCGAGCTTGTCTCGAAAAAGGTTCTAACTTAAAGATGACATAATGACAATGAGGATTGAGATACTTGATGATATATCAAAGGTTTTCCCTTTACTGATCTTCCGGAGAAATCCGTACTTTAAGAAAAGATTTCGCGTTCTCAAAAACCGGGGTTGTTACATTCTACCCTCCTAAAAGAAAATTTTGCCCTCAAAATTTCAGTTACCTAAGAATAGATGCGAGTAATCGGCTCTCATCTTATCTTCCAATTCCCAAGTGTGCTCTTCTTCTCCTCTTGGTTCCCATGCTACTTTGACTAAGCGAACAGTCTTGCCTCTTAGATGCTTATCACTTCTTTCTACGATCTGAACTGGTGATGCTTGATATGTCAAATCATTTTATAACTATACTGTTTATGGTTGTGAAACGTGACTATCATCGGGAACATATTTCTTAAGTTGCGAGACATAAAAAAAACATCATGAAGGTTTGATAAATAAGGAGGAAGGGCTATTTGATAAGCTACTAGACCGACTCTTTTAAGTATTTGGAAAGGTTCTATGTATCGTCGGTTAAGCTTCTTAGTCTTAAGGGCTCTACCTATTCCTGTAATCGAAGTTACTTCTAGAAAGACATGATCTCCCTTACTAAACTCTAAGGGTCTACGTCTATTATCGGCATAGCTCTTTTGACGGCTCTGTGCGGTCTGGATCTTCTGGCGAATCCCCTTTATCTTCTCAGTAGTTTCTTGCACTAAGTCTGGACCTAAGACACTAGCTTCTCCGTCATCATTCCAACACAATGGTGTATGACATCTCCTTCTGTAGAGAGCTTCATATGGTGCCATCCCGATACTTTATTGGTAACTGTTGTTGTAGACGAACTCGACCAATGGCAAATACCTATCCCAACTACCCTAGTTATCCATCACACAAGATCTTAACATGTCTTCCAATGTCTGGATTGTTCGCTCTGATTGTCTGTCTATCTGAGGATGGCATGCTATACTCATATGCAATTCTGTTCCTAAAGCTTTCTGGAAAGCTCCCCAGAATCTGGAAGTAAACCTCGGATCTCGATCTGAAACAATTGACGAAGGTATCCTGTGCAATTGTATGATTTCTTGAATATATAGCCGTGCTAGCCTTTCTAAAGTATAGTCAACTCGAATCGGAAGAAAATGTGTTGATTCTGTTAACCTGTCCACAATCACCCAGATAGCATCATGTCATGTTGAGGTCTTTGGCAATCCCGTGACAAAATCCATAGTGATCTGCTCCTATTTCCATTATGGTATTTCCAAGGGTTGCAGGGTTCCTGACGGTTTCTGGTGTTCCACCTTCACCTTCTGGCAGGTTAAACATTTTGAGACATAATCAGCTACCTCTTTCTTCAAGCCCGGCTACCAGAACATTTGTTTCAAATCTTTGATACATCTTTGTTACTCCAGGATGCATAGAAAATATACTTTGATGAGCTTCTACAAGAATCCTTTGCCGTAAATCTCCAGAGCTAGGCACATAAATTCTGTTCTTATATCTCCAGAGGCTGCTACGATCTAGTCTTACAGCTTCTGGTTCCTCTACTTTCATCCGTCTCAGCATCGTCATCATTTTCTGAATCCTGTGCTTGTGCTTGCTGAATCCTAATCTTAAAATCTGGTGTTATATGCAATTGGGCCAAACGGACTCCACTTGACGTCTTAGTCATAGCCAACTTAAGGTCCTCAAATTCCGTGTGTAACTTTTCTTCCTTTATCATCATCCAAGAGATATTCAAATTCTTCCTGCTCAAAGCGTCTGTCACCACGTTCGCTTTTCCTGGGTGATAACTTAACTTAAAATCATAGTCCTTCAGGAACTCCATCCACCTTCGCTGTCCAGAATTTGAACTTTGATAGTTTATCATATAACTTCCGAGTCCTCAGTGTCTGCAATACAATCCTTAGATGCTCTTCATGCACTCTTTCTGTCTTCGAATAGATGAGAATATTGTCTATGAAAACTACTACAAACTGATCAAGGTATGGACGCAAAATACGATTCATGTAATCCATGAAAATCGTAGGAGCATTAGTTAGTCCAAACGACATAACCATATACTCATAGTAACCATATCGAGTTCTAAATGCAGTCTTCGGTATATCTGACTCTTTCACTCAAATCTAGTGATAGCCCAATCGCAAATCAATCTTCGAAAACACAGTTGCACCTTTTAACTGATCCATCAAATCATCTATTCGTGGAAGTGGGTACTTGTTCTTGATAGTGACTTTATTTAACTGTCGGTAATCTATACAAAGTCACATTCCATCATCCTTCTTCTTTACTAGCAACACCGGAGCTCTCCAAGGTGATGCGCTGGGACGAATAAATTTTTTTTTCCAAGTAGCTCATCCAACTGCTTCTTCAACTCTGCAAGTTCCAGTGGTGACATCCGGTACGGTGCTATGGAAATCGGTCCGGTTCCAGGTACAAGTTCAATGCTGAATTCTATCTCTCGCTGAGGAGGAAACTCAGGTATGTCGTCCGAGAAAATATCAGGAAATTCCTTCACCACTCGGATTCGTTCTAAGCTTAGTTCACTGTCATTCGAGCTAGCCACTAACAGAACGTACCCCTCATAATCACTCCCGCCTAAGGAAACTCTTACAGAATTCAGATATAAGGTGTGGGACAGAAATGGTTTAGTACATAGAATATCAGATGGAATAACAGCAGTTCTTTTAAAATAATCAAGGAAAACATGATACTTAGATAACAAAATCTAATCCTAAAATAACTTCTAAACCACATAGAGGCAAACAGATTAGATCATGTATAAAAGTCCTGTTCCTAATAGCGAATGGTACTTGCAGGCACACTAAAGTGGTCAAAGCATTTTGGGATGCAGGTGTATGGACAATCAGATCAAAGTTCAACTCAGAGAAATCTAGTCCCAACTCACGAGCAACAGTTAAAGAAACAAAGGAATGCGATGTACCCGAGTCATACAGTACAGTTAGAAATCGATCTTTGACAATACACTGACCTTGGATCAGGGCGTCTGATTGCATAGCATCATCAGCAGTCATGGCAAACACTCGACCTTGTTGTTGGGTTCGCACTAGATTCTGAAAAAACTTTCTTGGGTACATCCTAGCTGTGTGTCCAGATTCCTCACAAGTAAAATAAGCGTTCGTTCCTTACAGCATCCAAATATAACATAACCATAACCATGGAGATCATAACAGCTATGAGGATAGCTGTGTCTCGCATCGATTCGTCATTCGGAACTCGATTAAACTATGTCTATTCGCAGTCATTAAGGTCCTATCCGCACCAAACAATCAACATTAAGGTGATCAGTCTTAATATTTCAAGTAAGGCACGAACATTCCCAAAATGAGCACTCATAGACATTCATGGCAAATGTATCTTAAAGATACCCTAATGGCGTGAGACACACAAGCAGAGTATGCAATGAAGCATAGTCAGTCCACTCCCCAAGCTCTACTGGGAACGAACTGCTCTGATACCAAATTGTAACGACCCAATTTTCAGTACACCTAGGACATACCAGAAACTGAGTGCTACCAATTTGTCATCCTAATTATTATCTATTTTATTATATGAGCCTAATTCGTTGTTAAAAGCGTAGTTAGTTAGCGAGGTACTTTTTTTTTTTGAAAACATTTGGATCAATAGACGGAATCATTTATAATCAACTCACAGCTGATAACAGATAAAACAGTTATAAGCAACCACACATAAATACATCACAAGTAGCTAGCAACATTCAGTTATCCAGCCTTTATTAGAGTGTAGACCTTTAGTTAGAACACCATTAGGTATAGCTAGATAATAACTATATACATATACATACATACAACATCCCAGGTCCTGACCTGTTCAAGAGGTCCCTAAGCTGGCACCTAGGCTAGCCTAGACTCTATACTCACCTAGTCCCTCTAAACTACTAAAGCGAGGGAAAGTACGTTCTAAGTCTTCACAACTCAAGTCAGGTGGAACGTCATCAAAAGATAGAACATCATCTGCTACTCCTCTGCACGATCAAAGTTTTCCACAGGACGTCTCTCTGATACCCATGAAGTATCCACAAAATAGGAATCTCGTACACAAGATTTAGGTTAAAGTGCGCATACGAAGGGGTGCAGATGTTGGCTGGTCTCACAGTATTTACATATAATCAGAGAACAATATTCACCCTAGACTCAGAAGACTATCTAGAGCAGAATCCTCTTTTTGTGAACGGTCATCAGCGAACTATGGTAAGGTACTCTTACTTCCATCTGAAGGGGGAAGGGAGAGAGAAGGGGTAAGAACTGGGAAGTTCTTAGTAGGGTCGGGGTTATTAGTTACATTCATTAATTCTATGTTGTTTAGCAGACTATTAGCAGAATACAAGGAAGCAGTAATTAGAAAACACAGATAAGTAGAGAAGATAGAGAAAACAGATAGCAGAACACAAACAGAAGAATACAAGAAAATATCACAAGCACAGAGAATGGAATACAAACAAGGAAAGCATACATTCATACCACAAACATAACAAAGGAAATGCGCAACCAAGTATGATGCATGTTTAGCCCTAGTGCAGGTAATGAGCTCATCTGTCGGTTACTAACCCGCCCCCGACGTTATCCAGCAACCTCTGTCTGGATAAGGCTTTCCTATTGGCTATACCCCTGTGTACAGGAAATAACCCCTCTACCACCACAGGGTCCACTGCACGCAGGAAATAACACATCTGCCACTGCAGGGATGTAGGCCGACACACCTTCTGTATACAGGAAATAACCCCTCTGCCACTACAGAAATGGAACAGGTGGTCACGGTACTTTTGTAGCAGGAAATAACCCCTCTGCCTTACAGAAATAAAATATGGATCTGTACCGTAGGAAAGCGTCCTTAGTGATCACACCATTATCTATCTGACTACCTCACTGCAGCAGATGATCATACAAGTATATCTGGAGTTGCCTTAATGCAACAAATGAATAAACACATCTCTTGGGTTGCCTCAAGCAACAAATAAATATCTCTTGGGTTGCCTCAAGCAACAAATCATCACATACTCATTCTCATTATCATCATTCATCATCATTCTTATTATTCATCATCATTTTCACATTCTTATGCAGTACCTCTTTCTTTCTCTGTTCAATCATACTGTACAAACTTTACATCTTTCACTTTTACAACATATTAATTCAAACCATTTCTCTTTATCACATTACTCTTTTCTCTTTGTCTTTTTACTTTGCTCTGATTTCTCTTTTCTCTGTATCCCTTTACTCTGCTCTGGTTACTCTGTTCTCTGTGTTTCTTTACTCTGCTCTGATTTCTCTGTTTAACGTATGTATTTAAAGCTTATGTAAATTTCGGTATGAATAGTTAGTCTGTCCCAAGTATAGGATCATTAAGTCTATACTAAAACAGTTTAACTTTTCATATAATACCTAACCCTATTCGCAATTCCAGGACTAGCTATGTTGCCCTAGTTCGTTCACTAGTATCTGTCTGTTTTTCTGTCATTAAAACTTTACAGACTTTTTCTTCGATTTTTATCTTTTCTTCAACTTTTTATCTTTTATTTACCTTTGCCTCACTAATATGTTTTACCACTCCCTAAGTATTTTATGAAGGGAATTATGAGATTCTGCGCTTAAAGTTGTTTTTCTAAAACTTTTACAGAAAACTGCCTTTTCCGCATTATTTTATTATTTTTTATTATTTTATCATTAAATTTTCGAAAATTAACTTACTTTTACTTTTAATCTTTAAAATTCACTTTTTACCACCCGTAACTTTTAATATTTCTACTTTTACCACCCTAACTTTCAGAAATTACTAAATAACCCCCCAAAAACCAAATTAATTACTTCCTTGCCCTTTTATGAATCAAAAAGGTGTTCTTCATTGTTCTTCATCACACTCAAAGTGTTCTTCATGTTCTTCATAAATTCTTCAGATTCCTTCTCTGTTTTTACCCGTTTTTCAGTCTTTTCAGCAACCGATTTTTACTATAATTCATAATAAATTAGCAGCCACTAAAACCCCATATTTTCTACATGATTTCAACACAAATTGAACCTCAATTTAAGCTTAGGGTTTCGTTTTTCCAGCTGCCTAAGAACATGAACTTTAAAGCTTAAATTTCATCAAATTTCATCAAAATTTCACGAAATTTTCACCAAGAATCAATCATATAAGCAACCAATTTTTAGCACATCCAATTTATACAACATTCACACAACTCAAACACAAATAATCAAGATTAATTTCGTGACACCCTACCTGGTTTTGCTGCTCCTAATTCGGTTAAACTTTCAGGTGGTCCTTAAGCACTTTTTCCTCCAAAATCACATCAAGAACAACTTTAAATCCAAAAACTCTCAACTGACCAAATCTCACTCAGTATGTTAGGAAGCGATATCTCACCTTAAACTTGCTGGAAATTCACGTTTCTTGGCCCTCAAGTCAAGTTAAGCATGGGTCCTAAGGAAGAACATCAAGAAAATACATATTTTGCATGGTTTTCCTTGAAAACCGAATTGAAATGGGAGGAAGACATCCATCTCACCTTATTTCCATCCTTGATAAGTTACATAGTTATGTAGAGGAAGAAGAGAGGATCATTTTGGTGAAATCGGAGTTTTGATTTGAGTTTTAGTTCAGAAGAAATCAAGCTTTGAAGATTAAGTGTTCATGAAAGTTTCTCTCTTTTCTCTCTTGTTATTTTCGGCCAAAATGATGAAATGAGACAGCCTTGGAGGTCTTGGGGGTGTAAGGTGAGTTGTGATTGGTTGGCTTGGAGGTGGATTAAAATAATATTAAAATATCTCTGGTGTACAACTACTAAAACTAGGTGTATTAGAACACTCGTAAAAACATCTCTAAAAATTATTTTCTGAGCTACTAGCATAAATGACACTAGTAACATATTTATTATGAGAATAGTACATGTATAATGAGGCCTTAGCATTGCTAAATTCATCAGAGAGTGTTGGTGCTAAGCTGCACCAGTAAATCGTAAACCCGGTTAAACTGATTTTCTGTTTTTAACTAAAACTGACCAGGTATCCTTATAATATTATTCAAGAAGCTTCTAATACTAATATAATGATAATATCATCCTATTATCTCTCTTCTCTCATAAATCGAGTCCGGTTCGTCAAACTGAGACTATTTACAAAAAACCAAATCAAAACTTTGAACCGATACAGTTCAAAAACCAGGTTCTTTGTGACCGCGTTATCGAGCTTGTCTCGAAAAAGGTTCTAACTTAAAGATGACATAATGACAATGAGGATTGAGATACTTGATGATATATCAAAGGTTTTCCCTTTACTGATCTTCCGGAGAAATCCGTACTTTAAGAAAAGATTTCGCATTCTCGAAAACCGGGGTTGTTACACATGCCATCAAGGAGTACAAAGTTCAGATCTAAAATGTCATCCGATACAAAATAATCCTCTAAAAGTTTTTTAAATAGTAAGCTAGTAATCTAGGTTTGCAGAGAATGAGTAAACTATGATAGATAGTGCAGAAATCCACTTCTGGGGCCCACTTGGTGTGTGATGGGGCTGAGACTTAAGCTTTACACGTGCTTAGGCTGTTTCTGGAGTTAAACGCCAGGTTGTAGCTTGTTTTGGGCGTTTAACTCCAACTTGTAACCTGTTTCTGGCGTTTAACGCCAAACTGCAACATGGAACTGGCGTTGAACGCCAGTTTACGTCATTTATCCTTGAGCAAAGTATGGACTATTATATATTGCTGGAAAGCCCTGAATGTCTACTTTCCAATGCAATTGGGAGCGCGCCAATTGGACTTCTGTAGCTCCAGAAAATCCATTCCGAGTGTAGAGAGGTCAAAATCCAATAGTATCAGCAGTCCTTTTTCAGCCTGAATAAGATTTTTGCTCAGCTCCCTCAATTTCAGCCAGAAAATACCTAAAATTACAAAAAAACATACAAACTCATAGTGAAGTCCAGTAATATGAATTTTGCCTAGAAACTAATGAAAATATACTAAAAACTAACTAAAACATACTAAAAATTACATGAAATTAACCCCAAAAAGAGTATAAAATATCCGCTCATCAATAGGATATCCCAGTGATATATGTTGCATGATTGTTTCTGTGTTTTCATTTTGGGAATGTTCACACTTGACTTGAAGTGTTAAGACTGATCACCTTAACAATGATTGTTTGGTGTGAACAGGACTACAATGCGTTCACGGAGACGAGGCGTATGGGAAGGAATTCCTAATGTTAACTACGAGAGGGAACAGGAAACGTTTATGGCTACTATGAACAACGTGGCTGAAGCAGTGCGTGAAGCTGCTGTAGCAGCGGTTAGGGCTATTGAACATCTCGGAGTGAGAAATGGGAATGAGAATGAATACGGAGAAGATAATGGGAATGATGAGAATAACTTAGGGCATCCTGAAAGACCCATGACCCTTGCGACCTTTCTGAAGGTTAATCCGCTTAAGTTCAAGGGTACACTCATTGCTACTGACGCTGATAACTGGTTTCGAGGTATTGAACGATCACTGAGAGCGCAGCATGTTCCGGAAGGACAACACGTGGAGTTTGCTACTTATATGCTCGAGGGAGAAGCTGAGTACTGGTGGCAGGGGATACAGTGACTACTACAACAAAATGAAAATGACATTCCTTGGGATACCTTTAGGGATGAATTTTATAAAAAGTATTTTCCGAGAGCAGCATATGATGCTAAGGAGATGGAGCTTATGCAGTTGAAATAAGGGGATATGACTATTGCTGAGTATGCTCGTAAGTTTGATGACTTGTGCCGTTTCGATGACTTGTGCCGTTTCTCCAAGATTTCTCCAAGATAGCTCGTAACTACACCCTTCCATCATCCATCATACCTCAATTTTAAACTCACATACATAAACTTCACAATTATATCAACAAGACCATCAACAATCCATCATCTACACATATTCATTATTCTTAACTTGTCAACCATCATTAAGTCATCATTTAACATTCAATTTCTATTCCCAATATTAAACAACAAACCAATACTCAACCTGGTTCACAATTATCATCAAGGCACTAAGCAATTAACATACTCATCCATTCATTCCTATCCTATGGTCATTTAGCCTAAGTTTCCACAAGAGATTATATATTAAATACGAGAAACCAAAATCATACCTTGGCCAATTTTCTCCTATAACCCAAGACAACCCACTAGGCAAGATTGCAAGCCTCAACACCAAAATTTAGCAACTAGTTCCAACTCCAAGCTTCCAATTAAGCTTCCAACCTTTCCAATTGCTTCATATCACATAGATATACATACCTAACACATTTTATCACATATACATACCCAAAATTCAATACTCAACACACTTAATAAAGGAATTAGCTAGGGTTATAGCATTCTCACCTTACTCAAGCATCAATGAAGAAAGATTGAACATTTTTCTCAAGCTAATTGGATCTTATAACATAAAAGGACCAAAATCTCAACACCCACTTATATAATTTTCGAAAATTTGGGGAAGGTGAGGGTAAGAATAAAAATGGAAGTTCCTTACCAAATTATGCACCGGGATTGTAGAGCTCAACGCCGTTGATGTGTGGCGGCAAACGGTGCGGCGATTAGAGCTCGGAGTAGCAAGATATGGTGATTTGAAGTGGAACCAAGGGATTTGGAACCTTCCCCTCTCTTCCCTTATTTTTTTCCAACTTGAAACAGCCAGGAATGGGAAAAAATGAGATGAGCTCAGTTGGTTAAGTGGAGTGTGGGTTGGGCCTTGGGCCCAATACGGGCCCAATTTGCCCAGTTCTGCCCATTCGGCCCAATCTTGGGCCAAATTCTTTAAAATTAGTGTCAAAATTCTTATGTTAATTATCTCTACCTTATTAAACTATTGGTGCGCTAACTTGTGACTCGCACAACTGAACCGGCAACTGCATCGGGTCGTCGAAGTAATACCTCAGGTGAGTGAGGGTCGAATCCCACGAGGATTGCCAGATTAAGCAAGTTGTGGTTCTCCTGCAGATCTTAGTCAGGCGAATAGAAAGATAGTTATTGTTTGTTGTAGGTGCATAAACAAGCAATAACAATAAAACGTAGAAACAATAGTGAGAAATTAGTTAAGGCTTCGGAGATGCTTATTCATTTTGATTAACACGTCATACTAACTACTCAAATGATGAATGATTCCTTCAATGGCAAGGCTGTAAGTGATTAAGCCATTGGTCATGGTCATTAATCTCCTCAGATCCAAACCAAACACCCGAACAGGCTAGATCAATCTGAAAGAGGGTGAAGCGCGCATAATTCAATCTCTTGATGATCCTACTCAAAACGCCATAGACAAGGTCGGATCTTCCGGATTAGGGAATGACGCTCTATGATTCTAGCCCTTAGAGCCAAAGGAACCTCAATTACCCCTGACTAACAGGATTTTATGTCAGATAACCCAATTAGCCCAAGTAACTTGTTGGAACCCTGATGCACTCTCAAGCTATAGCTCAATACTATCCGGGTCAGGACTCATAAAGAATTCATGTAGAACAGGGGGTCATACTTTTGTTCCACCCCAAATTCATAAGTATGAAGAACGACAATGCATCATAGAATAGAATCAAACATAGATTGAAGTAGAAAAGTAATTGCATTAATCCATAGGAATCAGTAGAGCTCCTAACCTTAACCTAGGAGGTTTAGTTGCCCATAATGTATAGAAATAATGTGTATGTGCTTCTCCCCTCCTGGGTGGAATAATCCTCAGGAAGAATGAAGTCTCTTACTTATAATAAAAACTCCAAGACTAAACCTAAAAGATATTATTTTAAATTACAAAAAGGAAATAAAATAAGCTAAGAATTGCTAAAATCCACTTTGGGATCCACTTAGTGAGTGTTTTGGCTGAGCTTGGCATCCAACTTGGTTGAGTGGGCGTTGAATTCCCACTAGGGAGTGTCCACGCTGCTTCCTTGCTCCCTTGGTTGCGTTGAACGCCAGTTTGGGCATTCAACTTGGGAGGTTGGTCCTGTTTGGGTGTTGAACGCCAAAAAGGGGATAGTTTGGTCATTCACCGCCAGTTTTGGGAAGTCCAATCCAAAGAAAAGTATAGAGCATTATATATTGCTAGAAAGCCCTAGAAGTTAGCTTTCCAATGCCGTTAAGAGCGCATTAATTGGATTTTCGTAGCTCCAGAAAGGCTCGTTTGAATGAATGGAGGTCAGGATTTGACAGCATCTGCTATCCTTTCTTCGCCTCTAAATCAGACTTTGCCAAAACTTGCCAATTTCATCCAAAGATCACCTAAAATCATAAGAGAAACACAAAAGCTGAAAGTAGTATCCAAAATGTAAATTTTTCACTAAAACATATTAAAACATAATAAAACTTAATAAAATATACTAAAAACACTAAGAAAACAGTGCCAAAAAGCGTATAAAATATCTACACATCAACTATAAAATTCATATTTCTAATCTCTTTTACTAAAAATTAATTTGTTGATTAATTATTCGCTAATTTTACAGGGTTTAAATCCTACCCACCTAATTAAGAATTTTGCCCTCAAAATTCAGATTTAGTTACCTGAAAAGAGGTGTGGGTAATCCTTCCGCATATCCGATTCGAGCTCCCAAGTATGTTCTTCGATACAAGCCCGACTCCAAGCTACTTTCACCAGTGATACTTCCTTTCCATGCAATCGTTTGATTTTGGTGTCATCAATCCTAACCAAAATTATTGAAAGCGTCAGATCTTCTCTTATTTGAACCGATTCCGGTTCCAGAACATGACTTGCATCGGGAGTATACTTCTGAAGCTACATGTGAAACACGCCGTGCAGGTTCAAAAGATGCGGCGGTAAGGCAATCCTATAAGCTCTGGGTCCAATCCTCTTTAGAATTTCAAATGGTCCAATGTAACGGGGATTCAACTTCTTCGTCTTGATTGCACTACCCACTCTGGTTATTGGAGTAACTTTCAGAAACACATGCTCTCCTTCCTCAAATTCTAAAGGCTTTCGCCTCTACTCCGCGTAACTCTTCTGACATCTTTGAGCGACAAGCATTCGGCTTCGAATTTTCTTTATCTGCTCAGTGGTTTTAGCACCATTTCAAGCCCTCACAAGCTTTTCTCTCCAGCTTTATACCAGCATATTGGAGATTGACACTTTCTCTCATACAGAGCCTCGTATGGAGCCATTTCCATGCATGCATGGTAGCTGTTGTTATATGCGAACTCCACTAGAGGTGTATATCAATCCCAGCTCATTGCTTGGTCCAGAACACAAGCCCTCAACATATCCTCTAGGGTTTGAATTGTTCTCTCCGACTGACCATCTGTCTGAGGGTGATATGCAGTACTTAAACTCAACTGAGTTCCAAATGCTCATTGGAAATCCCCCAAGAACCTTGATGTGAATCGGGGATTTTTGTCGGATATAATGGTGGAAGGCACGCCATACAACCTCACAATCTCCTTAATGTACAAGCGTGCTAGCTCCTCCACTGTGCAACTCATCCGAATGGGGAGAAGGTGAGTCAACTTTGTCGGTCGATCCAAAATCACTAAAATAGCATCATAACCAACTCGAGTTCTTGTTAATCCTAACCCAAAAATCCATCGCGATTCTCTCCCATTTCCACTGTGGAACTTCTAAGGGCTGAAAGGTTCCTGATGGTCTCTGATGCTCAATTTTGACTTTCTGACAAGTCAGTCACTTAGATACATGCAACGCTATGTCGTTCTTCATTCCCGACCATCAGAACATAGCTTTCAGATCTTGGTACATCTTAGTGCTTCCCGGATGGATAGAAAACCCACTTTTGTGCGCTCCTTTATGATATCCTACCGTAAGGTTCCAACATCCGACATACAGATCCTACCCTTGAATCTCCATATTCCATCATCATCCCATGATACTCTCCATCGCTTCCCTCGTTCAACTTCCGGCCACAGTGCCACACCTTCTCCAATTGCTTTTCGTCTTGTTGGGCTTTTTCGATCTTGGATTTAAACTCACTGGAAATTTGCAACTGACTTAAGCATGGTGTACCAGACTCCTCTCTAACCCCCAATTTCAAACTCTCGAATGCTCTTAGCAATTCTTCCTCTCGTAGCATCATCCAAGCAGCACATAGGGACTTTCGGCTCAAAGTGTCCGCCACAACATTCGCCTTTCCAGGGTGGTAATTCAACTCGAAGTTATAATCCTTTAGAAGTTCCATCCACCTTCTCTGACGCATATTCAGCTCTTTCTGCTAAAAAAGGTACTTCAAGCTCTTGTGATCGAAGAAAACTTGAAATTTGATGCCATAGGGGTAATGCCTCCAAACTTTTAGAGCAAACACAACGGCAACAAGCTCTAAGTCGTGAGTCGGATAATTCATCTCATGCGGCGTTAACTGCCGTGAGGCGTATGCCACGACATTACGATGCTGCATCAGCACGCACCCCAGACCCCTTTAGTGAGGCATCACAGTATACCTCAAATGGTTTATTCGGCTCAAGCAACACCAATACAGGTGTAGTGAGAACCCTTTGATAAACCTTCGATAATAACCTGCCAAACCAAGAAAACTGCTAATCTCCATCACAGAAGTTGGTCGTCCCCAGTCCATTACCACCTCAACCTTGGCAGGATCCACAGCAATCTCTTGTTGACTTACCACATGGCCAAGAAACATCATCTCACTCTTGCAGAATTCGCATTTAAATAGCTTAGCATACAATTTTCTTTCCTTCAAGATTTGTAGCATGGTTCGCAAGTGATCCTAATGCTCTTCATTATTCTTAGAATAAATCAAAATGTCATCAATGAAGACGACTACAATCTTATCCAAAAACGGATGGAAAATTCGATTCATGTAGTCCATGAATACTGTAGGAGTGTTCGGAAACCCAAAAGACATTACAGTGTACTCGTAATGACCAAAACGAGTTCTGCAAGCAGTCTTAGGAATGTCTTTGTCCCTCACCCTTATTTGGTGATAACCGAATCGCAAGTCAATCTTAGAAAATACTCCAACTCTATGAAGTTGGTCCATTAGGTCGTCGATTCCTAGTAACGGAAACTTAATCTTCACAGTAAGCTTGTTCAGCTGCCGATAGTCAACACATAAGCACACGCTCCCGTCCTTCTTCTTTACCAGTAACACTTGCGCTCCTCACAGAGAAACACTCGGCCAGATGAAACTTTTACTCATTAGCTCTCCTAACTGAGATTTGAGTTCAGTTAATTCCAGTGGTGACATTCGATAAGGAGCAACTGAATCACAAACTCGATCTCTTGAGCAGGAGAAAATTCAGGAATGTCGTCTAGAAATACTTCAAGAAATTCATATACAACTGGAATTTCTAAGCTCTGTTCCTCACCTGACATATTCGCCGCCAACAGAACAACACCCTTGCATTCACACCCACTGTAGTTCACAACTACCGAGTTTAGTTAATAATCCTTCGCCACAACCAGCCCTTCTGACCCTTCCGACATAAAACGTAGCGTCTTTTTAGAACAATTTAGCAAAACACGGTTCTTAGACATCCAATCCAATCCCAAGATGAGATCAAGACCAGTCATTGGCAGACAAATCAAATCGTGAAGAAAATCACGCTGTTTAACTCAGAATGACACTTGTGCATAGTCTAACCTAGTCACAACGGCTTCAGAAGTGGCATTATGCACCTTCAGATCATAACACAAGACCACAATCTTCAATCCTAGTTCACTAGCCTTTTCAAATTCTATAAATGAATGCATTGCTCCAGAATCAAACAAAGCATCAAAAGATTTACCAACTACTTCACAGTTACTTTTGATCAGTGTCTTGGATCGCTCAGCACCTGCTGCAGAAATAGTGAACACTCTTCTCGGTTGCTGTACTCTGCCAGTCTCATATTTCTTCTTCTCTGGACAATTCAAGGCCGGATGCCCAGGTTGTCCACAAAAGTAGGATACCCCTAATTCCAGTTTGCACGGGACTCCAGGATGATGCTTCCCGCACCTTTGACAACTTAAATCAGTCTGTGGCTGCTTTCTATACCTTCTCCCTTGATTAGCAGTGTTGTTCGGCCTCCTGAAGCTGTTCTGACCCTGATTGTGCTTTGGGACGAAGTCTCCAAGCTTAAAGTTTCTGCCTCTCGGTGTGAACTTCCATCCTTGGGCCCTCTGAAAAGGCATTTGCTGACTTCCTTTCTCTACTGCTGCCTTTCTCACACACTCCTCAGCCACCCTACTCTTATTCACGAGTTTAGAAATCACTCTAATCTCCATAGGTGCAACGGAGCTTAGAATGTCACTCTGAAGGCCTCCATCATATTTGATACACTTCTATTCAGCGAAATCCTCAAGAGCACCTTGACAAATACGGAGAAACCGGCACAATTCTTTGAACTTGTTAGTGTACTCAGTAACAGTCATCTGGCCTCATTTTAATTGCAGTAACTCAAGCTCTTTGGTGTTCCTGATTATAAAATGTTATTTTACTAACCATGTCAAATTTAAATGTAAGTGTGTACATCGCACGGGTTTAATACTAGTCTACTTTTAAAACATTCTAGTGATTTGGAAAATTACTCTTAAAAATTAAATAAAAAATTAAAAAAGAAAAGACCACCACACATTAAGACTTTGTTTAATTTGCTTAAGAATTAATTCCTAACGTTTCTAATAACAAATGTACGAAGTTAACACAAGTTGGTTCTACCCAAAGTCAACTTAGTTAAGTTTCATAAATACCATAGACCAATTTATAGAAAACAAGATTAATAATACAAGCAATCACAAATAGTCGGATAATTACATCTTCAGCGACAAGACAAACATTTCCCTTAACAACTTTGATAATCGTCACTAGAACTACGAAAATCGCCACATGCTTTGTTCTTATGATACTAAATATAGCGCAAAATTGTATATATGTGACATTACACTTACACCTTATTGCAGACTAATTAATATTATTGCATAATGTTCAGAGACCCAATTTTTCCTTCCAATACAGATCTCCGAGTTCTTTCATAATAAAGGGTGTGACTCAAAGAATTGAGTAAGTACAAGAGAGCCTATAACCTGTTAATTATTTCCATAACTTAACAGAGCAGTCATGACTTGCAGAGGCGACCATTCCAGTTACAGGAGATTGAGCCAAAGCGGAAATTATATTCTCGTGTGCAGAAATTGTCATGCTTTTGTTCTCAGCCATGTTCCACAGCTCCAAGGACTGCAGACCACAGAACCCCAAAAAAAAAAAGGAGAAACTTCAGCAGTAATAGAAATAGGTTAATATCCGCCATGATGTTTATTTAATTGGATGATCACATATTCAGATCATAACAATAAAAGGGTTAAAGATCACTTGTCAGCGGTTGGCACTTTTTACCCCATTTTGATAATTTGAGATTATGAAAATTCTGAATCATATAAAACTTATTTCCAAGACATCAACAACAATCCTCAACGAATGATGATTAATGAAGGGTGCTAGCTAATTCATGGCTAACACAGGGCTCAACCTATGACACTCAGTTGAGCAAATTTAAGCAAATGCGAAAGCAAGAAAAACTGGAAGCAGTGTTGGGTTTACAATGAGGAGAAACAGTGTTACAAAAATTGTTTAACTTCTAAAAATTGTTGAACACACAATTACAGCTGCAATTCAAAATTTGTGTCAACTTTAGTAGTTAATTTGAAATACATTCACACACCAAGCCTAATGTTGTCAAGTTGGAATTTGATTCATGTCATCTGTATAGGAAGATTAGAAGGGAAGAAGGTTTAGGCCACTGGCGAGTTGGCTGAAAGGAAAGATCTCAGAAAGATTAGGAGGAGGAATACAGAAAAAGAATAAGCAGATCAATCTGAGGATACGCAATCAAGTATTTTTTTTTTTTCCTAAAGGAATTAAAAAAAAAATACATTTGGCAGCTTGACAGTAGATACTCCTAAAGGGTGCATAAGAAGTTGATTGGTGGTAGTTACTAGTTAGGCATCAAGTAACAATTTCAAGTGCAAAGATTGTTCATATTTGCTTTGCTTATGGTTTCTTTATTTTTTCCTACATGATTATGGATACTAGTGTCAAGATTTCCTGCAACAAACATGTAATGATGAGTCCTGCTCCTAAAGAAAAGACAAGATGAGCAAAGAAGGCTTCGATTTAAATGATGGATTGCAGGGATCTAAAGGAACACCAAAGGATCTCTTGATGGAGCCTGATGATGTCAGTTGATTCAGATTGCCAACCGAACTGAATGGATTAAGGACAGGCTTTTGTCATTGAAGGAAGGAATTTCTTTAGGATGTTTTTCTGTGTTGTGAATGGATGCAGTTTTGCTGATCCGAAAGTACGAGGCACCACTTCAAAAACATCCATTTAGTACAACACATATCAAACAAAAACTTACCGAAAACCCTCCAATCACCAACAAAGTTGAATAGCTTGGATGAAAGACACAAGAATGGAACTGGTTTGCATTTGAGCTAAGCTCCTGAATGCATTCTCCAGAGGCCAGTGTCCAAATCTTCACCAAATTTTGACTCACAGTTGCCAAGAAATCTCCAGTTGCATCCCAGCAAATATAGTTCACCGCTTCAGAGTGTCCCTATGAAGACAAATAATTTAACAAAAAAATCAACAAGACAAACAAACCTTGAAATAAACAGATCACAGTGTTGCAAAAGATAACCAATCTTCAGTTCCACCAACAGCTGCAAGTGTCTCATGTGGTGATTGATTCTGGTTTCTATTTTGTTAGTTGGGTCGACAATATCATAAAATAATTTGAACTGTAGCACATATATTGGAATAAGAAAGGAGGATATCATTTTAAAATGAAAAAGATAGAGGCAGAAAGAGGACTGAATAATACTGAGGAACTAGAAAAAACATAAAAGAAAATTCAATAAATCGAGCAATTGTCAAAAAAAGAGGTCAGGGATATAACAAAATCAGCAGTGTCATTGATACTTTTTAAGACGAGATCAGATTATATCATAAGCAGGATGAGCAAGCATGGATATAGATTATACCTGAAGTGAATAAATTTGTCTGTCGGTTTCAACATCAAAAATTGACACTACTTTGTCAGAAGCTGCTGCTAGTACTTGCCCCACTCTAGGCTGAAACCGCACTTGAGCATTTCCACCCTGAAATCATCAATTGTAAAACATACAAGGCACACATGATAAAACATTCTAAGAGGAAACAAAGATTGCATGAACTAACCTTCAATACATGTGTGCAGGAGGATGAAGTAATATCATAGTACCGAATTGCATTTTCACTATCACAAAAGCAGAACATATCAGTCTTCTTTGGGTGGAAATCAAGAGACATAATTGCTGCACTGTGCCCACCGTATTCTTGCACACAATAGCTTGGCTGCATTAAACAAATAAACCAAATAAAAAACCAAAATATAAGAGTTATATCAGCAAAAGGCCTTGACAAACCCCACAGGGGGAACAAAGCATAAAGAAGCAAGAATCTAGGTTTAGGTTAGAAAATTAAAATGTTCAAGCTGAATGTAAATCTCGGCAAGTTAGTAAAACTGTTACATTGGCTGCATCCCATAACCGCACAGATTTATCGATTGAGGCTGTTGCCAACTGAGATGAATTTGGTCTAAAACGGACATCTGAAATAACCAACTTGTGTTCTTCTGGAGTGCTCTCTGTCTGTAAAGTGTCCATGTTCCAAAGGACAACCTAGTTTGGGTTTCCATTTAAAAGTAACACAAACAACTATTAGTAACTAGATAGTATACAAATTTGTTTCAATTAGTTTTTTCAGAAAATTAAATCTAGAGATTAGAGGCAATCTTATTAACCCCACCACAAAAAAGGGGAAAACGTTCATAACTAAATCAAAATGTCACAATAATCCATTATGTATATGGCATATGATAGAAGAGCACACCTTTAGAATAAGATAACTCATGAGTAGATAAAAACATAGTTTCATAAGGTTTGGTAGAAAAACTCCAAATGGATGTGATCAAATAAACTAATTTAGAAACAAAGGGGAAAGGGCAAGATACAGTGTAGCAAAATGGTTAGCATGTAGAAGAAGGGGACAAAACACCATAATCTTCACCATATACATTTTTCAAATAAGCCGTACTATGTATATTATGCATTATGCAATACCTTGTTGTCATGTCCAGCACTGGCAAGCAATTTTCCATCAGATGAAAAATGACAGCAAGTAACTTTGCTGTTCCTTGTTCGTATGCAACCAAATTCAGCAAAGGTGAAACCTGAAATGCAAAATTTGGTCAATGATACTTTAATACACAAGCGAATCAGTCGTAAAAGACTACCTTTTGATGGTTCCTTTTGTTGCTCAGCCGGATTTTGTTTTATACTTCCATAGAGACTACCTTCATCTCCTCCATCATTTGATAGAAAGGATTCCACATTATCCTCTAAAGTACCAACATCTCCAAATCGGTCCATATCCTCCTGCTTTATGAAATGATGATGATGATGATGATGATACAAAGGACAATTGGACAAAATAGCTTCTCCCGGCTTATAATACAGTATCAAAAACACTATGAGTAAGGAAATGCCTCAAGAGGATTGATGCTTAGCAATTGTGGATTTCCAACTAGTTATAAATGACTTAAATATGATTGGCAAACAAAAGGGCTAGAAGTACCAGACAAAAAAAGCATACTGTACAACTCAACAGTGAATCAAATGTATATATGAAGCATGATTTATATACTGTAACAGCTAACAAGCTAAATAAATTAAAATAAAACTTACAAGCAAATTAGAAGACGATGCAAGGCCACCCGTTGCTTCTGTACCATACATCATCATACTCTTTGGCATACTGTTAACATGCTGCATGCTGCTTGCTGTATTTATTCCATCACCAGGTGTGTGAGTTGATGGTGGTGAATTAGGTGAAGGACCTACTGTGTTTCCAGTACCAGTGCTATTGCCGGGTCCAGAAGAAGAATGTTGTTTCCTTTTTCGGTTGTTCTGAAACAAACAAGAGATAGTATGTTAGTTGGCTCTGAAGTGCATAGGGGGAATAAAGAATGATAGAAAATGAAATAATAAAAGTGATTGCAAATGAATCTAATAACACCATCAGCAGCACATAATGTCATAATGCATGGTAGCATATTCACAAGATTATGCAGCTTTGTTTCGTGCCCTCTACCATTCATAAATTGTATAACAAAAATAGAAAATAAATAAATAAAAATATGGTGAAAGCAAAACCACCAAAAATAGACAACCATATTGATCTGCTTAAATGCATAAAAATTCATAATCAAATAAATAGAAGAAAGTGATATGAAGCAAAAACCTGCTGCAGTTGCTGCTGCTGCAAATGATCCTGTTGAGATAGTGAATGTTGTGCCTGGGACATCTTCACCTGCTGAACCCAATTAAAGATTTAATATATATATATATATATATATATATATATATATATATATATATATATATATATTAAAAATTGACTATAAAGAGTGAATTCCATTGCAAAAAGCACCACACAAGACAGGAAAGCATACTTTTTCTTGCATAACACGGGTTTATATTGCCTATTCTTCAAGCAGAAAACAAAGCTGATACATATGAAATGAAGACAATTTTATTTTTCTTTCTTTGCTTACTTTACTAATTCAATTAGTGGACCAGCTCCAGAACTTTACAGAGACATTCTCCTTTTGGAATCAAAAGCAGAAAAACCATGTTACAACCACAGGGTAAAAGGAAAACTTCTTAGGTGCCCAACTACACATGTATTGGTGAATCCTATAGAAGGGGATTTCAGCATGAACCTTATACACCTGTCATGTTGAGAAGTTTAGAGGTATCTATTTACAAAGTTATAGACTAATGCTCTGAATGACTTTCTACTTCATTAGGATTATTGGAATATCAAGGAGTGGTGTAACTGATGACCTTTAGTTCAAACTTTACAGGTTGTTGACTGGAAAACATTCTCTTTTTGTGTACTACTATTAATACAAAACTATCACCTTAGTTTGGTTGGTTTCTTGAAAAGTGAACATTGATGGCAAAATTCTATTAGTAGAATGTAGAGTAAAAACAAGGCGGCACTTTTGTAACTAAAATTAAATACAAAAGCTAAAAACAAGAAACACCAAACAGATCCACCCTTCGTTGTATTTATTCTTAAATTCTTGATATAAATGCTTTAACATCAAATCCATCAAATTATTAATTTTGTAGTAGATACTTTAGAGCATAGAGTAAGAACAGCTTCTTTAATGATAGTTTACATAATGCAATATCTTGCAATGTATATTATGGCATAAGTTAATAAACTTAGGCAAGGTAAATACATAACATAGAAACAAGTTTTGAAATCCTTTTATATAAGTTCAACAAAGGGTTAGATTAAATGCAATCAATATATGACAGATTTAGGTGAACCAGAGAGAATGTGAAGGAGAAGAGAAGAGGTGTGTGTGTGTGTGTGTGTGTGAGAGAGAGAGAGAGAGAGAGAGAGAGAGAGAGAGAGAGAGAGAGAGAATTGTGAGAATGATGATTCTGTTATTATCAGGAATAATACTAAGCCCATGGACTTATATACAGGAGGGACTTGCTTAAGTTAGTTAGGCTCTAAACAGATTCTAGAAGCAACTATCTATTCTGCTTAGCTAATCTAACTGAACATCTAACTAATTCTGACTTTTCTACATTCTTCTAGACTCTTCTAGAGCTTCCCTCTAGCTCACTCTATTAATATAAAAGAACACCAGGAATTCTGGGGGAAGAAAAAAAGGGTAAAAAGATCTAAACAAATCGTTTTCTCATTTAAAAATTTATGAATTCGATTTTGATACACAGCAAGTATAAACTTCCTAGACATTGACCAATTATATATCACTGTGTGACATTTAACAGTAGCAAAAGCGATAGTTTCTAATATGTGGCAATGCATGGAAAGTTCTCTTTTAAACAAATAATGTTTCACTTGCAAGGCGCAATAGCGTTGTTTGATCTATATAACCAACCTTACCTAATGGGACAACCCTTGTTGTTGTTGTTGTTGTTGTTGTTATTGCTGTGTTGCCTTATTTATTTATTTATTTAAATTTTCTTTGGATTATAAATATTCATACATTCAAACAAATTATAGATAAAGCATATGATTGTGTTTTGAGTGTTAAAGCAAGTACATTAACCGACATTGATTTTAATGTATTTTTTTATACAAATTATAAGACAATATTCATACATTCAGGCACATTAATATTTGAAGAGCAAATTCAACCTTAGGTGAACCTGACTGCACTTGGGAGCTGGTAGATTGACCATCTTTTGCACTTAAGCCACCTCGAGGGACAGTAGAAAGTCTATGTGGATCCATATCACCTTGACTATTAGAACTTCCAAGGTTGTTTTGTGCCTGAGATTGTGCTAAGACTTGCTGCTGTTGTGATGCCAAAAGAAATTGGCTTTGAGTTGTCAAATTAGGCTTCTGAACTTGTACGCCCAAGCCACCAGGTCTTAGTTGATCAATACCCTGTGAAAAGGTGATAGCTCATTTTCTATCCTATTTAAATGACTACATGAAAGCAACTTTTATGATGAATTGATCATAAACTTCAACTTACAGTTAAGGGCCACCCCTTTAGTGGAAGACTTGTAACCCCTGGATTTAACCCTGGAGGACAACAATAAAAATCTTATATTCTGCCTAAATATTGAAGGCAAAGTTAAAGTAGCATTATTTTGTCAAAACTCAACTACACTGCTTCAGCAAGATATCAGAATTGAAAATTCAAATAAATATCCCAGTTATCAGAAAGGGAATCAACAAATACAGTATTGCAGAAAGCATCTTTCTTTTACCCTATATATATAAAATAAATATTATAAGGCATCATGAAGCAACAATCTGGCCCTAAACCACAATTTGTATTGATATTTGAAAATTCCGATTTGTATCAATAAAAACAAGTGCAGAAATGATGGGAATTGAATTGCATCTATCTACTCAATTCCTGTGTAATTCATGCGCTTCAATCCAATTTGTCATTCCAGTTATACAAGTCAGAGATGAATCAAGAATAGCATTGAGTCATGATCCAATCTCTAAAATTGACACAATTCTATATCAGCATTGCATGCGATTTATGCAGTATAGTCAAAGCAACATATTTAATGCATTGAATTGGGGGATTCATAACATACGATCTAGCGCAACATCACAGAGACAGAATGATAAATGCTATCCCAAGAGACATTAGACCACGAGTAAAATATTAATATAAATTTTATAAAAGATGGCCACAGAAATAATACCTGTGCCGCCTAGCCCGGATTTTGATTGTAAAATTGCTTGTCTGTACACGGAGTTATCCATAGGCAAACTCTTGGGAGTGGCACCTAAATTGACTTCTCCTTTGATGTCCTATAAGTTCAATACATCCAGTTGCTTGTTATGGTAGTAGTGAAAATCGAGAAAAGCTAGGGGAGAAAAAATGAAAAAACACATGACAAGGCTAAGTATGTTGAAGTAGTTACAGTTGTCAAAGGAGTCCGGGCCTGAAGTTGCTGCAATGCAGTAGACATATTTCCTGAATTACCATGGACCAACTGACTGAAGCAACAAAATACCCAAAATATTAGCAGTCCAGTCCATGTTATGAAGATAAAGTTAGTAGGAAAACTCTAGTAGACATTAACTATAAAGAAAAGGAAACTTACCCTTGATGACTTGTTCCAGATTTAAGAAGGGCCATCCTATTTGCATCGATAAGTGTTGGAGATGCCTCTGACTCCATTGAATGAGAGTGTTTCATTCGGTCTTCATACATTTTCATGGCCAACACATTTGTTGGTTGCTGCCCCAACATTCCTTCAGAGTTCATGGCATTTAAGGAACCACCTAGAGGAGGATGATTAGGATCCCGTCGTTGCAGCTGTGCACCGCGCTGCTGCATAAGTTGCAATTGTTGCATCTGAAGTTGTTGTTCTCTAGCCTTCATTTGCTGGGTCTGCCAACAAGCAAATACATATATGATTCACCTTGCCATAAATTTTTTAAAGGAATTAAGAAATAAAATGGTGCAGATTACAAGATCACCTCAATGTAAGCTGCAGCAGCCTCAGAATGTTTCTCGTTTGTCCTTGAGATGAAGACATCCCAAAAGACAGACCACCACTCGTACAGAAATCCTCCAGGAGCGTCAATTGCTGTAGACATGCAAACAAGACAACTCACGTCGATACCAAATTGAACCACTTCCAGTTTCTTCAGAATATACATTATATACTAGTTTTATCTTACTTCACATTATTAATGTCTGTTGAATATTAAGGGAGAAAAAATCCAATAAATGATGAAACTTTTTTAAAAACACAAAGGAAGAAGCAGAAACCCAAAGGGTAAGTTAACCTCCGAGTAGAAACCAATGTTAGAATTCTTACATTTCACGTCTGCTCCACCTTTTACTATAAAAAGAGAGCGATGCCCATGTGTTTATATAGGCTACTTTGGTTGTATGTTTTATGAATGTGTAACTTAACACACAGCAGCCCTAAAACTGAACATCTGAAGTGTAAAGTCAGTAGAATTGAACATTACCTACAGGATCGGTGGAAACTTTGCCTTCTGTCATAAAAGCTTTTGCAGTGTTATGTAATTTTCTCTTTACAAAATAATCATGGATGTAAACATCAAGCCTGAAGCATAACAGGAGAAAAAAGAAAAATAAAATTTATATTAAAAATATATAAATGAATTGGCAGGACACAAGATCAAATATATACCAAATACATGTATTCTCCAAATAAAACAGTATCAAATGCAGAAATAAAAAATCTAAAATTAAAATAAAAATTGGCAGGACACAAACATTTTATCAGCCTCCCAATTACTCTGCGGCTGAGCCATGTTGGTGGTAGCGGGCTTCATATGGACAAACCCAACTCCCAAGAGACCAAGTTGTATTCTCTGCAAAGAAGAAACAAACTAACTAACTAACAAAATTTAAAAAAGAAAAAAAGATCACCCGTAAAACATCTAAATGAAGAACTCTTTGTTAAAAATTAAATATGCGGAGCTGTAGTGAGCTGAACAACCTTTCACAATTAGAAAACAGGAATCATTGTATTCCTCTCAAATTAAATATTTGCAGAATCAAATTCGACAATCTTCGACGTTAATTCTCAAAATTGAAGCAGAAAGAGAGAACATACCAGTCTCTTGGATCAGAGGATGCAATCCGCACCCACAACGTACCGATCACACCAAACCTAACACAAGCCAAGAAAAACAATAATTGAGCAAAAAGAATAACCAATCTGAACTCAATTTGAAAAGTGAACAATTAGGGGAAGAGGGATAAAGAAAAATAAAATCTTTTTCAATTAAAAGGTAGTAGTGGTAAAGAGTAGGGAGTTACATACGTTGAAATTGTTGAGAATGTTACTGAGAAGAGAGGAACATGTGAGATAAGAGAATCTAAAGAAATCTAGGAATTTTGGGCGAAGAACAACAAGGGCGGAAGTGAGTGAAGTGCATCAAGCCGGAGTTAAGAGTGTTGATGCGATGATTAATAATGTGATATATAAGGCTGATCGAGTGGGTCGATGGACCCTTGGGAGAAGGCATCTAATGCCTTATATATAGCTGCTGTATGTACAACGTATAACTTTTAAATCGGGCAAGATTTTTTTTAATTAAACGTGTATTTTATTTTATTTGCACTAAAAGTTGTTTAGATGGAGGAGTCACAAAGAATTACATGTTATCTATAATAATATTGAAATAATGGAGAAAAATACAAATAAATTTTTATACAGTAGATAGAGAGATATTTTAATTTTTTTTAATGAATTATCTGTATATATTAATATCGAGTTTTGTTGTCATTTCTATCTTTTTATCACCTGGATAATTTTTTGGTAATAGTGACTACTAACTACTAAGTGGCTCTGTATATGATGTGACATGAACCCTTTGATAACACAATAAAAATTTAATGATAAATTATCAAATTTGTTAAATTTTAATAATAAAAAAAAGATTTACAAGTGATTTATAATCTTCATTCTCCTCTTTTCTTCTCCAAAATTTACTTCGAACATAGTCCTAGCAGCTATTTCTGAGTTACATTCTTTGATTCACATCCATTTTTTGGAGAAGGAAAGAAAAGAACGAAGATTCTAAATCACTTGTAAAATTTTTTAATTCAAAATTCACAAATTCAATCATTTATGGTTTAGTTTTCAATGTGTCGTCGTCAAAAAGGTCACGTCACATAATGCACAAAGTCACGTGGCAGTTATTACGGCTGGAAAAATTACTCAGATGATGAAAAGGTAAAAATGACAATGGTGCTTGATATTGTTGTGTACAGATGAGTCATTAAAAAGTTAGAATGTATATTTGTCCACCGTAAGAAAATTCATGTGTACTTTTGTCTATTATTCCCCGTATAAAGAGGATATAGAAGTTTGATGTTTGATTCTATCTTTTCATTTTACCTTTATTATTACTAGCGGCTTAACAAGTACGGCGATATGGGAGTTTGGTGTTTAATTCTATCTTCCCATTTTACTTTTATTATTACTAGCGATTTAACCGACACTGTCAGCCGCTTTTTCTATTGGATTTAAAGTTGATTAATTTAATAATTTTTGAAATTTTAAATTCAAATAATATAAAAATAATAATATATAGTAGTAAATGATAATATGAAAATAATAAAATTAAAATAAATATATATCACCTATCTACAAACAATGACAATATGAAAATGATAAAAATTAAAATAAACATACGTCACCTATCTACAAATAATATAATCCAAAAAATAGTAATCACAATAATATTTTATCTTCTTCTATCTAACTCAAAGTCAAAAAAATAAATATAAAAACATGATTGTTTACAAAAACTGAGCTATATTCAAAAGTCATATATATTTATTTTTGTTTAGAGACTTTTTTTTTAAGTGGTGAGCCAAAGTATGGATCTGTATTTGAAGAATCATTTATGTGCCTATAAAAAGTGCAAAAGAAAAATAATTATGTTTGTTTTTTGGAATTAATGATTAAACTATAAGAAAAAACATTAAGATAAACCTAAAGTAATTTCTGAATTCTTAAGTCTTGAAGAAATACAAAATTTAGAAATCAATAAATATATCATATTCCAATACTAATTTTATTATATTTGAATGATAATTTAACAGAAAAAAATAATAAAACCTGTAAAATTAAAATTTCTTATTTGGCATTAAATTTTCTACACATGCACAACAAAAACAGCCATTAAGCCCTCTGCAAAGTATTTAAATATAATTTTATCTGATATTACCTCTATTTTGTGCGATTTCTTAATCTAATGATAGGTACCTACAATGTTGTTCTTTACTAACATGAGTTGGTTTCGCTCTTGTGAGTTTGTTGCTGGAAAAAGAAAAATGTTTAATTTACTATCACTAGTATAAAATTATTTTTTGTAACTTTATTCAACATAAAAAACATAATCTCCATTACAATATCAGAGCAACCTTTTAACATTTTAGACATAAACTTTTTCCCTTTATATAATTTTTTTTAAAATAAAAAGCTCAACACAATACAGTGGAGCAGTCAAACAGAAACAAAAGCCAAAATAAAGAAATGCTACAATATTAAGAAAAAATCATTTGTCATCTCCGGCATTGCCATCAGCAACCAAAAGGGTCTACACCTCTCTATTCATCGTGGCTCAACATAGTCATGTGAGTGATTTCTTCAACACCTTTACTTATATTCTGAAATATCCTTCTATTCCTTTCCAGCCAGATGTTCCAAACAATCGCACAGAAGCATCTCAATCGTTGCTCTCTAACCTCCCTCCTCCTCGGCCCCTCTGTACAACACAGAAAATGTTCTCTTATTGAACCTGAAATAGCCCATTGATGGCCAACAATCGATAACCAAGCACTCCACACCTGCCAAGCAAATTCACAACATAGAAACAAATGGTGCACATGTTCCTCATATTTATTACATAGCACACAGACATTATCTTCCTGGTTAATGATCCCGAACCGGCTTAACCGTTCTTTTGTATTCACTCTAACTATCAGGACAAACCATGCAAATAACTCTACTCTAGGTAGAACTAATCCTTTCCAGATGGTCTTTGTGAAGCTGTAGCTTGTCACCTCCTCCGGGAGCAATGCCTCCTGCAAAACCTGAACACATGAGTTAGTTGAATAAACTCCTTGAGTTACAAGTAAGCCATTTGAGTTACAGGTTAGTTGAATAAACTCCTTGAGTTACAAGTTTTCTCTTAGTAATTTTTTATTTTTAATAGGTTTTATACACTTTCTTGAGTTACAAGTAAGCCATTTGGGTGAAAATTCATATGTATTTGGATTCAATCAACCATGAGTAAATTGATGCATTTTCATGAGGTTTTGTGCTATAATTGCTTATATGTCAAGAATGATAATAAGTCTCATGATTTTAGCATAGCTTTGATGCATTTGTTGATTGATGACAGGTGACCAAAAGGCTTGGAGGAAGGTTGAAGAAAGGGGATGGCAGAAGGCAGCAAAACTACCCTGGAAAGAGCTCAAGTTTGTGCCAACGTTTGCCTCAAACTTGAGGTCAAACGTTGGCTTAAGAAAGAAGCCCTGGAGAAGCCAACGTTTGCACCAACGTTTGCCTCAAACTTGAGGTCAAACATTGGTTCAAAACTATACCCTGGAGAAGCCCAAGTTTGCGCCAACGTTTGCCTCAAACTTGAGGTCAAACGTTGGTGCAACAACTAACCCTGGAGAGCCAACGTTCATGCCAACGTTTGCCTCAAACTTGAGGTCAAACGTTGGTGCAATTAATACCCAGGGAGGAGCCAAAGTTCATGCCAACGTTTGCCTCAAACTTGAGGTCAAACGTTGGCATAATTTAACACCCAGGGGAGGCCAACGTTTGCCTCAAACTTGAGGTCAAATGTTGGCACCAAAAGGTTCTTTGAGGGAGCACGTTTGAGTTCACATTTGGCCTCAAACGTGAACTCAAACATGAGTGACAGATAATCACCGTTCTGCATAATTTTAACACTCCAACGTTTGAGTTAAAGTTTGCCTCAAACTTTGACTCAAACTTAAAGGCTCCAAAGTCCAAATTGCAAACAGATTTCTTTCCAAGTCCAAGAGCAACCAACTGAGGCTATCTTTAATCCAACTCCATCAAGGCCAAGGCCCAAATTCAAGGTTTCAAGACCATTAGAAGAAAGTGTATAAATAGGAGTTAATTTGACTTAGAATGGACGTCAATTTTTACTTTTGAATTTGTACCTCTTAGAGGATTTTACTTACTATAACTTAGATCCTGAAGGAGAATTCAATTCTCTTCCTCTTTGGTTTCTTGTTTTCTTTACTGCAATTCTTGCTTGAGTCTTGGGTGTTGAGAATTAAGGAAATTCTGTCTCAATCTCACCTTGAGATCTCTCTTTGTTTCTTTCACTGCACCATTGGAGAATTGAGATTTGAATTCAAGTTTTCTTACTGTTTTGATCTTTAATTTGTTGCAATTACTTTCTGAATTGGATCAAGGAAGGTAGTGAGATCTAGACTTGGTTTTCTAGTCTCTTGACCCCTGAGATCTGAAATTTCCTTTTTAATTCTTCTGTTAAATGCTTCTTCAAGCCAATTTACATTTTCTGTTTGAGGTCTATTTCAATTCAATTCATCTTTTACTTTCCTGATGTTGCAATTTACTTTTTTCTTGTTTAATTTCTGCAATCCCAATTCCCAATTCCTTTTACAATTCAAGCAATTTACATTTCTTGCACTTTAAGCTTCAGTCATTTACATTTCTTGCAATCTAAGTTTCTGCAATTTATATTTCTTGCACTTTAAGATTCAGCTTCTTTAATTTCTCTGCACTTTAAATTCTTGTCAATTATCCCTCTCCCTTTACAATTCATGCAATTTAGCTTCTGTCAATTATAAATCACTCAAATCAACTCTTGTTCGCTTGACTAAATCAACCACTAAACCAAAATTGGTCAATCCTTCAATCCCTGTAGGATCGACCTCACTCACGTGAGTTATTATTACTTCATGCAACCCGGTACATTTGTCGGTGAGTTTTGTGTTGGATCGCTTTCCACACATCAAGTTTTTGGCGCCGTTGCCGGGGATTGATTATGTTGACAATGATTAAGTGAGGTGGTGATCTAGATTAAGCATTTTTTTTCTTTTAAGTTTCTTTGATTTTTGACTAACACACTAACTGTTTGAATTTTTGCTTAAGTTAACTAAAATCTCACTTTAGCAATAGAGTGAAGTTTTCCTAGTGATGCTGGTTCTGTACATTCCTTGTGTTCTTGCTTGTTGACACTACTAGAAAAAGGGTTTTTTCGGACGAATTTTGAGACGAAATTGAAATAAATTTCGAACAAATTACAGACAAATTTTTTTTTTCAAACAAATTTGGGACGAATTTTTTTTGTCCCAAAAAGCCTTGTTGCTAATTTAAATTTTGTCTGAAATTTCGTCCGAAATTTTTTTCAGACAATTTTGTGACAGATTTCAAATAGGCATTTATCTACTAGATTTCTAACTATTATGATGTATTTTAGACGAATTTCAGACAGATTAGTCAACATAAAGACAACGTATTTCAGACAAATTTCAAACATAAAAATATTAATTTTTAGATAAATTTCAAACAAAAAATATACTTTATTTCAAACAAATTTCGAACGAATTTAGTCAAATATAACAAATTTTTTTCGAACAAATTTTAGACAAATCAAATATTTCTTTTCAATTAAATTTCAGACAAATTTAAATTAAAAGAACTTATGTATTTGAAACAAATTTCATACAAAACAAAAAAATATTTTCACACAAATTTTCTACAAATTTAATATAATATTTCAAATAATTTTCACACAAAATAATTTGCTATTTAATAGATAAATATTTTAGAAAATAAATTGTATTCGATCTTCTTTCTATATTAAGACCATCATAATCATTTTTTTCATATTACATCATCCAAATTCTAAACACATAATAAAATAATAAAAAATTAATTACCATAAAAGTGTTAAAAAAATATTTATTATTAAAATACTTTTGTCCATAAATGTAATAAAACTAAAATAAGAAAAAAAAATACTTAAACTAAAACAAAGAAAGCCTTTAAAAAGGTCATATATCATGAGTGAAATAAAATGTACTAACTAAATCACCTAAAAATTTCTTAATCTAAATCAGAAAAAATATATACTCCAAATATCAATCACTCATGTTATCATCACTAGAGCCTGTCCCAAGCTCATCTTCCGTAGGATCAGACAAGGTTGAAGGAAGTGGCAGATTCAACTTTTTATATAAAGCATGAATTGTCTTTTCAGTAGAACCAATTCTTTTCTGTTGAACTTTTAGTTGACGTCCTTGATCTTTTAACTTGTGCTCAGCATCTTTCAACTTAACCTTTTGCTCTTCATTGATAATTTCCTGCTCCTTTGCCTTTTCTTTCCACATGTGAAGTTCTTGCTCAATATTTAGATTGTCTTTGGATGTCTCTGAACAATTTCTGGAATCCAACTTTGAAGAGAGATCTAAACCAAAAGAACCTAAACCAAATGCAGATTTCTTTTTTCCCTTTGTCACAACTTCATTCCAAACAGTATAATCATCTGGTATATCTAGGCCTTCCTTAGTTGCCTCAACATCTCCCTCATTATCCAAGGATAAAGCTACTTGAGAAAGTTCTGTCTTTCGCTTTTTGAATTCACCCTACAAAATCAATTCATGTTAATTGCAACTAAATATGCCATGAACAAATACTAACATATAGTGAAAATTAGCAATTGAAAAAAACAAAAAGAAGAACAAACTAGCATCACATACAATGACTTTCTCAGATCTTTCATCAATCCAACTTTTGTCTTTTTTGGTGTGGCATTTAGTATAAACCTCCTCCAGAGAAGGTTTTACTCCCGTAGCTTTCTCCTATAATATAACAGTTTTAATCGATAGGAAAGAAAAAAGAATAAGAAAACATTGCAAAAATAATAAGAACAAGACTATAAATAAACTATTTTTATCTTACCATTCTGCGTGCATGTTCACCCATAGATATGGAACCACCAGTATGCATAGAACTTCCAGCATTTGATGCTCGATTCACAGTATTTGCTGCTGACCAGTTCTTAAATTTCGAATCTGTAGCAAAATAATGTAATAGTTGACGCCAAACGGGTTCAGGAATATATTTTGGTACATGGTTAGGGTCTTTTGAATAATTGCGTCTCTCCTGATTCATCAATGATCTTAATCGATCACTCCCTTTAATCTCAAAAATTTGACGAATTCTTGCATTGTGTTGAGGTTCCCACATACAATTTTTCTATAAAAGAAAACAAACATATACATTGAATTACCCACTATGTATAATATCAAAATAACAAAAAAAATGATAATAAATACTTACCTTAAATTCAGTAAACCACAAATCTCGCATTTGCTCACTAGCATGTTTCCAGGAAGGGCAGAATTCTGAAAATTTGCTTTTAATGGCATTTGTTACATGACGAACAGCAGTACATGGATTAAACCTATAAGAAGTTCAAATAATGAGTAATTACACATGTATTCACAATAAAAACAATATAGAGAGAACGCTAAAACAGAAAACTGATTGTTGTACTTACTCATTGCCAAAAGGTTCTATTTTCAAGAGCCCTTCTTGAGTGACAAGTTCACCTTCTTGAGCAAGAGATCCATCGTGATGATTTTCATCCGATGAGTGAGCATGATGTAAATTTTGTTCATTATTAGGAGCATTATGAAATGATTGAGGTTGGATAGGTGAACAGTATGGTGATTCAGTTGGTGATGGTGATGGTGATGGTGTATGATCGGCATGGGAAGATAATAAATTTCTCTTGAATTTTTGTGGTGGCTGCGAAGAAGAGGGTGGCAATGCTGAAGGCTTTTTAGATACATGTGAAGGAACTGAAACTCGTGATTTTGTAGGTTTAGGGTGTGAAAGCTTAGGTTTGTGTGCACTAATCACCTCCTTATTAACAGATTTTTGTACTTTAATTGACAAGTGTTTTTTATTTTTTTTAGAACCTGACATCTAAAACAACAAAAGATTTATAAGATTAGTAAGACATTGCATCTAAATTTCAGTAACATGTACATCATCGAAAGAATTAAAAAAATAACAATGTAAAATAATACTTAGCTGCCAAAATAATCAATGAGGATGTAAAATAAAGTGCTACTATGTTTTAGTACTGAGTACTAATAAATATGTACACATGAGCATTTAAGAAGTTCATAGCAAGGATAATACTGTATTTGTGAAAGGAGCAGATTGTGTGAAAGGTAGAAACAGAAAATACTATAAATTAATTGATCACTATTCATGTTACTACTTAGGGTGTGTTTGGCAAACCCGTCTGAGAGGATAAAAGTGCGTTGAAGTTCTTTGAACGCTGCTTTTTTATCTTTGGTAATCTTTCTCCTCTAAACGCAGAAGTGATTTTGCAGCTTAAAAGCACGTTTACTAGAAGCAAAAAATTGTTGCTTCTGCGTTCACTTCAACGTGAGTTCACCTTTGATGATCATTATTGATTTTTTCCAAAAGAATTTTCATATTTGTTTCAAGTCATTTCAAATATTTTCAATTTTTAGTTTTTTTCAATAAATTAAATAAAAAATAAATCACAAATAATAATAAAAACATAATTAGTAAAAAATTAGAATCCAAAATAATAAACAAAATAAGATTATATATTGAGAGTACTCATAAAAGGTACTAAAATATATTTTTTTATATGTTATTTTTAATTTAATAAATAAATATTAATTTTTATTAAAAAAATTATAACAAACTAAAATAGAATTTTATAAACAATATTATATAAAAAATATACTAAAAGAAGTATAAAACAAATTAAATATACCAAAAAATAATATTATAATTTAATATTATATTTTTTTAGTAATTAACTAATTATCTATCTAAAAGTGATTTTAACTAATATGATCCAAACAATTTCATTCTATCAAAATCAATTTTAGTATAGAATTGCCAAACATAAATCATACTGGCACAAACTCACTTCTATCTAAAATCAATTGTACAAAATCACTTCCATTCAAACTTCAGTTTGACCAACTCTAATCCAAACACACACTTAGTAATATCATTCTAACTCGATAATTTTCTCCTAGTTTTTCGTTACCAATTCTAACAAGGCAACAACATGGTTCATTTACAAGCACTCAATTCAACCAAAACAATAATCGCAACACAGACATACTCAAAGTAAATTCAACCATTAAACTATAATCACAATATTATCAACGACAATTATAATTCATAGTCACAAACCAAAGTCAATTACATCAAATAATCACATAATAAAACGCTAGGTGTTTTTGCAATAAAATTCCAGTCATAAATACCTTTTTACTCATTTCTTTATTAGAATGCATGATTATGCCGTAGTCTTCACTAAAATATGTGTGCGTGTAGCTTGTTACTGACTCCTGCTTTCCTAAAAAGAAGCCATAGGATACAATCAAAAGGTTATATATTATAAAAGCCATTTTAACAAACGGTTAGAAGAAAAATAAATGGAAGCAGAACGCGGAAGAAGTGGGGAAGTGGAACGTCGAAGAAGAACGGGCGCTTAAAATAATTTTTTATATCATTTTCAAAAATATCATTTCTATTAAAATGAAATAGATTTTTTGGGACAATGGTAATGGAGGCCAAACTGAATTCTTCAGAAATTTTAGAGTCCCTCAAGCATTGGCAAGGTACCATATACAACTAGGACACAAATTTAAGGGTCATGGAGATAAAATCCTTAGCTGTCGTAGAACCTTAATTCTTAGCTGTTTTGATACATCATATGCATCAGCTGTGGCGTTGGCAGAGAAAGCAAAGGTTCTGCTTCTAGCAAATATTGTTGGAGGTGCACAAAATATCACACCTGATATATTCCAAATTGAAAGAGAAGGATTTATGGATTATGGCTGGATTCAGCTTTGGTTATGTGATTCCGATGAGATCAAGTGGAGCTTTATACCATGGTGTGCCTCCTAGTGGCCTTTTTGAGAAGCTAGAGCATCGATATATAAGCAAATGTCCACTGAAAACGCGTCTCTTCACACCTGCGATTGCTCGAGGCCTGCAACAGTTGGAAAAGCTAGATATATTTTCATGTGATGAACTGAAGCATATACTTGAAGATGAGGAGATAAGTGGACAGGATCATAGGGTGATCTTCTCAAAATTGAAAAAACTTCATATTATGGGGTGCCAAATGCTAGAATATGTAATCCCAGTTACTTTTTCTCAAGGCCTTGTGCAATTGGAGTCTTTGGATATAGATTATTGTGGTGAGTTGAAATATGTGATTGGAGAATGCAGCTCAGATGGTGATACAAGTCATCAAAATGGAATCAACATTGAGTTTCCTGCGCTTCAGGTGCTTCGACTTACTGATAATTGGAACATGATTGGCATTTTTCCCCAGTGTTACAGAGCAGCATGGCCATCTCTGCATAAGTTTTATTTGGAATATTGTCCAAAGCTTAAGATAATGTCCATTAATACTTTCAAGGCTAATGAATGCAAGGTGAGCAAAGTGATAAGGCCTAGTTAACTTGAAATTACTTTCCTTGTATATTATCCAAAACAAAAATTATAAAATAAAAAATTATAACAAACTAAAATTAGAATCCAAAACAATAAACTACCAATTACTTTCGTATCTTTAAGCAGTTAACTTTTACCTTTGACTTTATTTTGGTATAGATAAAATCAAAGTATCAAGGCAGAAGAGCAATGCTAGCAAGCGTAGTAATAGGAGGAACTTTAAAATCCCATCAGTTAAGTCAAAATTTGAGTCATCTATATATGAAGATGGGTGCATCTTCATAAATTTTATAAATGTTCTTTTCTTTCCACTTAGTGAACTGTATAGAGTCATCTATCTCAGTTCTGTTTTCAATTGCAATTCTTATCTCTAAGGCAACATGTTCTGCAAACATATCAAAAGTACAGCCCTACCAATACAATTTTATATGTTCAACCAAAATACCTAATGTTTTATATCTAACATAAAGCTTCCCTTAACAATCAAATTAACAATGAAGAAAGAAAATTATCAATGAACAAAGCTGAGAAAGAAACACTACTCACAAAAATTAGAACCTTGCAGAAGACGCACAAAAAGAAGAGGAGGCACGAACAATCAAGCGAAGGGGTGGTGTCTGAGGCTGGCAGGGGCGCAGGTTCTGAGACCGGCGGAGGCAAACACATGCAGGAGGCTGGGCGGTTGTTCGCAAGTGAAGGCTGGTAACTGGGAGTGCGATTGATGATGGTGGAGGTGGTCTGAGGTGCGAGATTGGAGGTTGGAGTGGTGGATGTCTGAGACCTGAGACAGGAGGCAGAGCACGAGCGGCCAAGCACGAGCGGCAACGCACAGACAGAAGCAGAGCACGCAGAAGAATCACGAAGCACGAGCGGCAACCACAGTCCGGAGGCAGAGCACGCAGGAGGAGGGAGAAGGAGATGAAGAACTGACCAGGAAACAGTGAAACCAAAAGAAAGTTCTGAAACAAGGTTTGGTTTTTGACAAGGTAACCTAAGTAGCTATAATACGAGGGACTGGGAGAAGGCACTCAAAAACTAATCCCCTGAAACTAAAAGAAGGCGGTTTTGATAAAAAAAAAAACAAATTTTGGCGCAAAGTGAAATTTAATAAGTGGCATTGAAATAACTATGTATAACAAATTTTTTAAAATTAAAATTATATCTAATTTTTAATATCAAATTAAAAAAGATAAAATTACAACAAAAATATATTCAATAAGTTATAGAATAGAATATTGATATCTAAAAGATAGATATTTTAAAAAAAATATATCTAATAATAATTTTAAAATATTTAAATTAAATTATGTTCTTAAATTTTTGTTATATAATAATCTGAAAAGATAAATATTTAATAAAATTAATATTTGAAATTTTTGTTTTTTTTTATATTACTAGATAAGATAGATAGTCACCAAAAAAAAGATAAGATAGATAAGATGAGATAACTGCCTCGAATTATATAAGTCAGAGATTCTTTAGTTACATTCTTTATTTCACACACATATACTTTATAAATCCATCTTAATTTGAGCACTGGAATATCCTTGCTAGGTACATATCCAATCTAACAACTGTTTTAGCTCACAAATTTCCAATTCATTTCACAATCCGTACCAAAGATTTTTAGATAAGTAATTTTTTCTCCAATTTTTTTACATTATTTATATAATTTTATATTAATGTGCTAAAGAGTTCTCTTGAAAAAAATTATATAGAGGTAAATTTTTTTAATAACTATCATTATGTGATTTAATGTTCATTACTATGATTTTTTACTATTAAAAAGTTGTAATGTGCTTTTCCTCTTTCAAGAAGTTGTAATGTGCTTTTCCTCTTTCAACGTGCTTGCTAAACATATCCTAAGTGTGTGTTTGGATTTACGTTGAGCAAACTGGAGTTTGAATGGAATTGATTTTGTAGAATTGATTTTGGGTAGAAGTGAGTTTGTGCCAACATAATTTATGTGTGGCAATTTTTACTAAAATTGATTTTGATAAAATAAATATTGTTTGGATAATATTAGTTAAAATCACTTCTAGATAAATAATTAATTAATTACTAAAAAAATATAATATTAAATTATAGTATTATTTTTTAAGTATATTTAATCTTTTTTAATATTTTTTATATAGTATTTTTTTATAGTACTCTATTTTGGTATATTATAGTTTTTTATTGTTATAATAAAAATTAATATTTGTTTATGAAATTAAAAATAACATATAAAAATTGATAACTTTTTTAGTATTTTTTTATAGTAAAAATTAATATTTATTTATTAAATTAAAAATAATATATAAAATAACATATTTTAGTATTCTTTTTTAGTACTCTTAATAATCATATTTTTTTTATTATTTTAGGTTCTAATTTTTTACAAGTTATATTTTTATTATTATTTATAATTAATTTTAATTTTAATTTATCATTTTTAATAGGAACAATAATACATATTATAAAAAATTAAAATAGTAAACAATGTACAAAAATTAGAATAATTGTTTTAATATTCTCAGTATTTATTTAAAAAAAATTATGAAAAAATCAATAATAACTAGCAACAACCTAAATGTGTTTCACAAACACACTCTAAGTGTAGAAACTAGAAAGTTTTCAACTATAAATTATGTTGACACAAACTTACTTTTATTCAAAATTGATTTTATTCAAATTCCAGTTTGACAAATTACAATTCAAACACACACTTAAACATTTAACGGCTCTTTCAAGCTCATTTAGTGAAGGCTATAATTGTATATATTATGCCTTCTTGTCACCGTAAAAAACTATTTATATTTCATTTAATATAATATTAAGAATATTATTGAGATAACATTTTACTGAGAAAAAAAAAAAAGAAAACATTGTTTATATCTTTATATTTTTTCTTTTTACTATGTGATTTTTTTCCAAAAAATAACATTTGCACATTGTTAATAGCAATAATTCTATACGTATATTTTATATATGTCATTATTTTATTGAAAATATTTAATAACTATTTTTCATATTTATTTTGTAAATGATTATAAAAAGAGAATGTAATTGAGAGATTATATGTATAAATTATTTTATTGGGATACCAAAATTTATCATTTCTACTGTTTAATTTGAAAAATATTAGTCTTTTAATAGATAATATATTTTGCAAGCTTATTTTTATTCTAATTTTAGTATAAATTTTTTGTCACATTTTTAATTATATCAAATTTATGAAAAATAAATAAATATAATTAAGTTTTAAAAAAATACAACTTTTTTTTAGTACTTGGTTTATGCACTACTTTACGGTTAGAAGAAAAAGACTGAAGAGAGGCTAAAATTAATTTTTTTATATGTTAAAAATCAATTTATTTGCTGGATCGAAACACTACATTATAAATTAGTTTTGATAATATCATTGTCAATATTCTTTGTTAAGTTTTGATTTTTTTATCAATTTTTAATTAATTTTTCTTATTCATAGTATAGATAGTTTTTTTAGAATTTTTTTATGTTCACTGATGTATATTTATCAAAATATAATATTATAATTTTGTAACATGAAATTAATTATACTCATAGTTGATTATCTCATAAAAATATTATTTAAGTAATCTAATTTTTAATATACTTTATATGTAGATATGGAAATTCCAGAACAACGAAAGTGGATGTACAATAGAAATTTACCAAACCGAGGAGGATTACGACAGGAATTTGTCAATGGTGTTCGACATTTTATTGATACAGTTAAAAAACAACCTCAATTTGTACTCGAAGGTGGTGTACTTAGATGTCCTTGCAACAAACATAAAAATAAGATTTTTTTAACTCCGGATGAGGTTTTACTAGATTTATATAAATATGGTTTCATGCCAAGATACTGGTGTTGGGATTCACATGGAGAGAGTCCTTTGCACTTGAATGTAGATCATGATAATCAAGAAGGTACATGTTCTTCTCCGCATGCTAATGTGCCAATAAGAAATTCGTATGAATCTATGGTGGTCGATGCTGCTGGACCAGAATTGATGAGTCAATTTGAAGAACACATGGAGGAGCCTCCGAATGCAGAAGCTAAAAAATTTTATGATTTATTACAGTCTGCTCAGCGCCCATTATTTGAGGGATGTATGGATCATTCAGAATTATCAATGGCAGTTAAAATGTTGAGTATAAAAGCTAAAGGGAATGTATCTCAACAGATCTTTGATGATTTCGTGAAAGCTATGAAAGAAGTGATGCCGAAGGATAACTTACTTGTCTCCAGTTTTTATGAAGCAAAGAAGTTAGTATCAAAACTTGGCATGGAAAGCAATAAAATTGATTGTTGCATTAATGGTTGTATGCTGTATTACAAGGAGGATGATATACCAAGAAAGGAATGTAAATTTTGTCATTCTCCAAGGTACAAGATAGGTAAAAAGGGTAAATCAGTGCCTTTGAAACGAATGCACTATTTACCGCTTATACCTCGTTTAAGAAGACTTTATGCTTCAATGAACACAGCACCTCACATGCGATGCCATTTTGATCACGAGTTTAAAGGAGTTATTGAGCATCCATCGGATTCAAAAGCATGGAAGTATTTTGATAGAAAACATCCACAATTTTCTCAAGAACCACGCAATGTCAGACTAGGATTATGTGCTGATGGATTCACCCCTTTTGGTCAATCTGGTAAACAATATTCATGTTGGCCAATAATTGTCACTCCTTATAACCTGCCTCCTTCTATGTGCATGAAAACTCCTTACATGTTTTTATCCATGATTATCCCTGGTCCTCGTAATCCCAAAACTAGGATTGATGTATACCTGCAGCCCTTGATTGATGAGCTAAAACTACTATGGGAAGATGGCGTTTTAACTTATGATATTCATTCCAAGTCAAATTTTGTAATGCGAGCTGCATTGTTGTGGACTATTAATGATTTTCCTGCATATGGAATGTTATCTGGATGGATGATAGCAGGCAGGCTAGCATGCCCATACTGTATGGAACGAACAAAGGCATTCCAATTAAAAAATGGGGGAAAGCCATCATGGTTTGATTGCCACAGACAATTCTTGCCAGATAATCACATGTTTAGAAGAAACAAGGATGCATTCTATAAGAATAGAATTGAAAGATCAGAACCTCCGCCAAGATTGACTGGAGAGCAAATATGGGATATAGTTCAGAATTATGATAAGATAAGTGATGTTGAGCAACTTGAGATAGAAGGATATGGAAGTATGCATAATTGGACCAAAAGAAGCATATTTTGGGATTTGCCTTATTGGCGTCATAATTTAATCCGTCATAACCTTGATGTAATGCATATTGAGAAGAATGTATTTGATAATATATTCAATACTGTCATGGACATTAAAGAGAAGACTAAAGATAATGCAAAGGCTAGAATGGATCTGTCATTATACTGCAAGCGAAAAAGTTTAGAACTGCCAGTACAAAGTGGAGGTAAAATTATAAAACCCAAAGCAAACTACACATTTACCCTCCAGCAAAAGAGGGCAATATGTGAATGGGTGAAAGAGTTAAGGATGCCTGATGGATATGTTTCAAATTTAGGGAGATGTGTTGACATGAAAGAGGGCAAGTTATATGGAATGAAAAGTCATGATTGTCATATATTTATGGAACGTTTACTCCCAATCGCTTTTAGTTCATTGCCAGAGCAGATATGGAAGCCAATAACAGAGTTAAGTCAATTTTTTCGAGATTTATGCTCAACATCGTTACGAGAAGATGTTCTCAATAAGCTTGAAGAAAATATTCCAATTGTGCTATGCAAATTAGAACGTATTTTTCCTCCTGGATTTTTTGACTCAATGGAACATCTACCTATTCATTTGCCATTCGAAGCATTGCTCGGTGGTCCTGTGCAATATAGATGGATGTATCCTTTTGAGAGGTACCTTAGTCACACCTCTATATTTATTCTCAAATTTCTTTTTACTGTTTTATGAAGCCAATTATTTTTTATTTGATTTTTGTTATGAATTTTTTCATGATAGGTTTCTCCATCATCTTAAGAAAAAGGTCAAGAACAAAGCACATGTTGAAGGATCTATCGTTGAATCATACCTAATTGAGGAGATTTCTCACTTTTGTGAGTACTATTTTAACCAAACTAGCATCAACGCAAAGCAAAATGATGAAAGTGATGATTCAATTGAGCAAAATTTGTCTATTTTTAATTTGCCTGGTTGTTTGGCTGATGAATGCAAAACTCGTTATTTAGATGACAAAGAATTCAGTGCAGCCATGAATCATATACTAATAAACTGTGATGAAATTAAGCCATATATTGAGTGAGTATTTATCTTCCTATATATATTCTTACTATTAATAATATTTTCTGATATTAATAATTTTAATTTATTTGAAATTTATGTACTATAGGATCTTTGTGGACTTCATACGCCAAGATCATATTACTTTAAGTGATGAACAAGTTGATCAATTTATTGAAGCGGATTTTGCAGAATGGTTTAAAAATTATGTAAGTCAACATGATTTGATAATCTTATTGTACACACATTTTTTGGTAGATGACATATTATATTCTAACTTATTGGTTCTTATTTAATACAGGTTCATGATCCTTTAAATAATGTGACAGATTCGAATATTCATTCTTTGGCATGGGGTCCTTTGAGAATTGTTAAATGTTGGCCTATCTACAAAGTCAATGGCTTCAAGTTTCACACAAGATCTCACTCGAGTGGAAAGTCAACTCAGAATTATGGAATATGTGTCAAAGGCACAGGTTATGGTGAATATGAAAATGACTTCTATGGCCAGCTTGATGAAATTATTCAAGTTGAGTATACTGGGCTACCACTAAAAAGAGTTGTACTATTTAAATGTGAATGGTTTGATCCCACGATCGGCAAAGGAACAAAAGTAAACAAAGAGTATGGAATCATACAGATTCGAAAGAATCGACGATATGTTAAATATGATCCGTTTATCATTGCACATAAAGCAATTCAAGTATATTTTGCACCTCATCCAATGAGCAACACCAGAGAAAAAGCAGAATGGTGGTTTATATTCAAGACTAAAGCAAGAGGTGAGATTGAGATTGAAACAACGGAGGATTTTGCATATCAAGAAGATGACACAAATCAATCTAACAATCATATCTCAAATGATATTGACATTATTGTTGATTTACTGGATACTAATAGTACAAGATATGAAGAAGAAGAAGAAGAAGAAGAAGAAGATAATGATGATGATGATGATGATGATGATGATGAGCTACTTGGGGATGAGGACGAAGACATGGATGAGGATGAGAACGAGGACGAGAACGACGACGACGAGAACAATGAGGATGAAGATCAAAATGAATAGTATGAAAAAGTCCACTAAGAAATGTATTTATTTGTATTTTTTTTTAAATTTTTAATATACCTTAATGTTATGAAAAAGTATATGACTTTTTTATTTTACGTGATTTTTTTATTGTATTTTATTTTGACTATTTTTTAGAAGATTGGATATAATTTATTGAGAAAGTCTAGGGGCCAGCACTTTTATTAAAATTTGGCCAGCAATTTAACCATAATAAAAAATGAGTAATTCTCCACCATTAGATGTAATCTCACACCATTAAAAACACTACTGATGGCTACAAATCACAAAATTTGCTGGACCCCTAGCACTCCTCTAATTTATTTTTAAGATTTTTATATATGTAATTCTTTTAGATACACTTTATCTTAAATTTGTTAAAAAATTAAATTTTGAATGATTATAACGTAAATAATTAAAAGAATAAATTAAAAAATAATATGAGGTAACTAAAAAAAATCAAAATTAAATATAAGATGGTATATAACAATTTGTATAAGAAATTTAATATTAAATATAATAAAAATAAAAGAATAAAAAAATAAGAAAATAGAGTATATAAAAAAAAAATAAGAAGATAGAGTCTCTCAAGTTTAACTAAAAAAAAGTCAAATATAATATACAATGATAGGAAAAAAAACTAATAAAAATATAGTCAATTTAGTTCTAAAATTTTGGAATGAATAAGTATATTTGTTAAATTTTTTTTTATTTAGTACTGAGTAGTACTACCTGAATTAAAAGAGTTATGATGAATAATAGATTAATTTACTAGTATTTTATTTTAATGGTTGATCTATAATGATTCAATTAATTATTTTAAGATTGTAATTTATTTCATATTTGATATTATATAAAAATAAATTATTAACTTAATAAACAATTAAATAATCAAAAACATACATTTAATGAAAATATAATTTTATTTTTTAAAATATTAAAAAATATATTTAAAAAATAAACCAACTAAATTTCATGGTAGCCCCACCAGAAGTACCCATTTTGTTGGCGTCAGGCACAAAATGACTTCCCCACCAGAAGTTTCAATTGGCGTGCGCCCCTCCTGAGATGACGACTAAATTCATTTCGCGGGTGCTTTGCGAACAATGGCCTTGCGCATTTTTGTAAAGCTTTCTGCATGCGTATTATGGGAATTAATATATTTTATTTATTTATTTATATAAAAAAAGCCTGCATAAATAAGCGCTAACTATCTATTAATCCAATTTTTAAAAATATGTATAATAATAAATAAGATGTTAATTGGTATGATGATTATTTCATATTTTGATCAAGAGATTTTGGAATTGAAAGGTGCAAACAAAAACTGTACCTTTTTATAAGTTATATATAATTAAGGTTATTTTAGGAAAAGAAACTTTATTTTAGAATAGTAAAAATATTTAGGACAAATCATGGACTAATTTAAAATATAAATAATATTTTTATACTAAATTTTAAAAGTTTTCAATAAATATTTGAAATCTGTTTGAAAATTGATGAACTTTCAAACAAAATTTACAAATGATGCTATTTTCGTCCCAAATTTGTGGGAAAAATTTTGTCTACTTCCAAGGGTTAGTTATAGTAAAAGCATTTAAGACTAATTATAGACAAATTTGGGATAGAATTAATATTTTTCAAAATGCGTCCCAAATCCGTCTAAAGTTATTGCGCATATTCAGATGGAATACGGACGAATTATAGTTTTTGTCCAAAATTTGTTGCTAATCTGTATGAAAATTTTGGCGCCATCTAAAAAAAATTTGGCGCCAAAATTTGGGACAAAATTTAGACAAATTTAGGATAGAATATATTATTCAAATGTCTCCATTAAAAATTGTTCAACATTTGTCTCAAATTTGTCCGAAATGAAAAAGTCATTCAGACGGATTAAAATTCGTTTGAAATTTTCGTCCGAAAAAACCTTATTTCTAGTAGTGTGAGTATATGACAGAAGCAATATTCTTCTATTAATCTTTTAAGCCTATCAACTGTTTGATACATTGTGTCAACTAACCCTCTAACCACATTTTGGTATGAGTATATTCAATCTTTATTTGGATTAGTTGTGATTGTGCAGATCATGGAGGAGAACCCAACGAATCCCAGTCATTGTGGAGTAGTGTCCTCACCCTAGATGACAATGCAACCCATGAATTGAAGCATCCGCTCATCACCATAAACGATGTTGCTCAATGGCTTGAAGCCTTCCCACAAGGAAGCATCATCGGATGGAAAGATATAGTGAGTAAATTCTTGGCCAAGTTGAAACCACCCCAGGAAATTGGTAAGCTAGAGGCAGAAGTGCAACCATCCACACAAGAAAAAGGAGTGATGGAAATTGAAGGTGTAAATGCAGTCATGAACCAAAACAAGCAGATGCATCAACAAACTCTGCAACAACTGGAGTTGATAGCCAGAAAAATCGATCGGCTGCAAGTTACTGCAGTAAATGCACACAACTCATGCTGGAGGCCTTACTCTAATTTGAGAATGGAGGAATACCAAAATCAAGGACAAAGGAACTTCAATCATAACAACTTCAGCAACAACCAAAGTTACCCAACACTAGGGGTGGCAAAGCGGGCCGCCCCGCCCCAACCCACCCCGCCCCGCCTAGGCCCGCTCTATAAACGGGACGGACCGGCCTGCCCCACCAACTAAAATGGATTCAAAATGCTAGCCCGCCCCACTTTATGGCGTTTTGGCGGGTTGGCGGGCTAGCCCACTTCTTTTCTTTTTCTTCAATAAAATTCATTAAAATTAACAAAAAAATAATAATTAAAAAATCAAATACAAATAAAAAATAGTAAAAATTATAACATAATTTTTTTACTATTTTTTTAAAATTTTTAACTTCAATAAAATTGTTCAAAATAATATTTGTCAATAGAATCATCTTTATTTTAAAAAATAAGTCACATAATTTGAACATATATACGAAATTGTAAAATAAAATAAATAAAGTTAATAACTAAAAGAAGAATAAAAACAAAAAATGAAAAAAAAAGTGTTTAAAAATTCTATAATTATTAATTTTATAATAGTAATCACTCTTTTATTTAATAAAAAAATAAAAATAAAAACCTTCGACCCGGCGGACTGGCCCGCCCCGCCCTGCCAAAATCCGCCAATTTGGCGGTGTGAGTTTCGCGGATTTTTTTAATTTGGCGGGTTCCAAATCCTAGCCCGACCCGCCTTTTTTAGCGAATTTAGCGGATCGGCCTGACGGGCTCGACCCGTTTTGCCACCCCTACCCAACACATAATATCAACCATTTCCAACACTCACAAAACACACATCCCCAGCCTCACAACCATTCTCAAAATTACCAGAATACCTCTTCCACATCCACATTTTACACACACAATACCTATGCAATTAACCCACAGAACTTCCTGCAACAACCATCCCAACTCATACACTTACAACATTCTCAAAGAATCTCTAACTTAGAGATGAGGATGGAGAAACTCATGGAAGCTCAAGCCCAGATAACCAAAAATCAAGATGAATCACTCAAGAAACTTGCGAAAAACATTATGCTATTAGTTGAGTAATTCACAAAAACGAGTAAAGAGAAAAGGGCAAATACTTTCCCCAGAGCCACTGAAGACAACCTGAAAGACAATGAAAAAGCTGCTAGGTGGGAGAAATGGAAAGCAATCATAGAGAAAAGTGAGAGGGCTATGGAAAAAGAAACAATCATCAAAGAAAAGTACCACAGAGAAGTTTCTCAAGAAGAAATAGAGGAAAGGAAGCCCACAGTAAGAGGAGAAGATCAAAGGCAACAGAATTCTCAACTTCCATGATCAAAGGATGGAGGATGTCAAGCTAGTGACAATAAAGAAGCGCTTGTTGGGAGGCAACCCAACCTGAGGTAGTTTTCTTTTCATAGCTATTTTAATAAAAAGGTTAATTAGCGTTATCTATATTGTAAGAAGCTAAGTTTGGTGTTACACACCAAAACAATATAAGGGAGAATGAAGGATTCTAAGTTTGGGATTCCACAAAAAATTTCATCATAAAGCACATTCTCACCTTCTGCATAATGCTAGCTTCAAGCATTTAGATAACTTAGTTAACTATTCTGCTGTTTCCTAGTTTTTAGTTCTATTACCTGTAGCAAGGAAAAAGAGTTTCACATCTGGTTCATTTGATGCATGAGAACCATTGGCAAGGTACTAAGTTTGGTGTTCCCACACCAAAGTAAGTTCAAAAGCCCACAAATAATTCATGCATGCTAACCACTTTTTTTTAAGTGCTTGGGGAACAAGCAACTTTCAATATCATTGCAGAGGTTCATACAAGTTTTTGGAAAGATTAAGCATCATCAACCAAAGAGATGAAAGAAGAATGTGAGGACCAACAATGATGATGAGGAGGAAAGCAAGTAAACTCCAAAAGGTTGTATTGTTAAGTGATTATTTTACATCAGACACTGCTATGATTTAGAGTGATATTGTACCCTTGTCTGTCTGTTTGTCTGGTATAGTCTTTCTGTAATTCAATAATTAAGATACTTAATTATTTACAACACTATACTCCCCAAAACTTGCTTGCACTCAATGTCTCAAAAAGGCATCACATAACAGTTCTTTGAAAAGAAGGATTGAGAAATTAAATAATTTTGAGGCAAGCAAAAGATTAGGAGAAGTGGTGGTTCTAGTTGTATGATTATGTATTGAGGTTGCATGCTTATGAAAACTTGCATGGGAGCTCATAAGCAGGATATGGAGTTCAAAGAAGTATTGTGGAGATTCTCAAACATTTATTGATCTAAGAAGCAGCAAACAAAAGAAAATAAAGGAAATACAAAAATAAAAGAACATGGCCCAAGGTTCTGAGCATCAATTACTAGGCAGAAAAAAAATAAGAACTCAAAGAGTTATTATCCTGGTAAATGCTTGTGGTCGAATTGTGTCAAAGAGAGAGGCTTGAGCAAGTAAATTCTTAGGGGTGCTTTAACACCTAATACCTTAAAACCAACTGGTTTAGGAGTATTGATTGAAAGCTTATCTAAAGAGCCGCTTTGAGACATGACACTTAGAGTCAAAGCCAAAACAAAAAAAAAAACCATAAGCTGCTTCAAGGTGATTACCTATAGAGAGATCTCCATGATATCATTTGAATGAAAGTCCTAGGACCTAAGACTTCCAAGATGTAGGGACTAGTAAGCACTGAAGTCCTTGCATGAGCATATAATTTAGAGTTCACCCCACTGTCACTTAATCACTTCACTCACAGGACATTACAAGTTATTCTTCAATCCATTCTAATTGAAAGAACCTTTGAGCATAATTCTTTTCTGCAAGCAAGGTTTAAGTTTGGTGTTGTGATGACAAGTCATCTTATACTAGTTTTCTCTTAGTAATTTTTCATTTTTAATAGGTTTTATACACTTTCTTGAGTTACAAGTAAGCCATTTGGGTGGAAATTCATATGTATTTGGATTCAATCAACCATGAGTAAATTGATGCATTTTCATGAGGTTTTGTGCTATAATTGCTTATATGTCAAGAATGATAATAAGTCTCATGATTTTAGCATAGCTTTGATGCATTTGTTGATTGATGACAGGTGACCAAAAGGCTTGGAGGAAGGTTGAAGAAAGGGGATGGCAGAAGGCAGCAAAACCACCCTGGGAAGAGCTCAAGTTTGTGCCAATATTTGCCTCAAACTTAAGGTCAAACGTTGGCTTAAGAAAGAAGCCCTGGAGAAGCCAACGTTTGCACCAACGTTTGCCTCAAACTTGAGGTCAAACATTGGTTCAAAACTATACCCTGGAGAAGCCCAAGTTTGCGCCAACGTTTGCCTCAAACTTGAGGTCAAACGTTGGTGCAACAACTAACCCTGGAGAGCCAACACTCACGCCAACGTTTGCCTCAAACTTGAGGTCAAACGTTGGCGCAATTAATACCCAGGGAGGAGCCAACGTTCACGCGAACATTTGTCTCAAACTTGACGTCAAACGTTGGCATAATTTAACACCCAGGGGAGGCCAACGTTTGCCTCAAACTTGAGGTCAAACGTTGGCGCCAAAAGGTTCTTGGAGGGAGCACGTTTGAGTTCACGTTTGACCTCAAATGTGAACTCAAACGTGAGTGACAGATAATCACCGTTCTGCATAATTTTAACACTCCAATGTTTGAGTTAAAGTTTGCCTCAAACTTTGACTCAAACATAAAGGCTCCAAAGTCCAAATTGCAAACAGATTTCTTTCCATGTCCAAGAGCAACCAACTAAGGCTATCTTCAATCCAACTCCATCAAGGCCAAGGCCCAAATTCAAGGTTTCAAGACCATTAGAAGAAAGTGTATAAATAGGAGTTAATTTGACTTAGAATGGACGTCAATTTTTACTTTTGAATTTGTACCTCTTGGAGGATTTTAATTACTATAACTTGGATCCTAGAGGAGAATTCAATTCTCTTCCTCTTTGGTTTCTTGTTTTCTTTACTGCAATTCTTGCTTGAGTCTTGGGTGTTAAGAATTGAGGAAATTCTGTCTCAATCTCACCTTGAGATTTCTCTTTGTTTCTTTCACTGCACCATTGGAGAATTGAGATTTGAATTCAAGTTTTCTTACTGTTTTGATCTTTAATTTGTTGCAATTGCTTTCTGAATTGGATTAAGGAAGGTAGTGAGATCTAGACTTGATTTTCTAGTCTCTTGACCCCTGAGATCTGAAATTTCCTTTTTAATTCTTCTGTTGAATGCTTCTTCAAGCCAATTTACATTTTCTATTTGAGGTCTACTTCAATTTAATTCATCTTTTACTTTCCTGATTATTGCAATTTACTTTTCTCTTGTTTAATTTCCGCAATCCCAATTCCCAATTCCTTTTACAATTCAAGCAATTTACATTTCTTGCACTTTAAGCTTCAGTCATTTACATTTCTTGCAATCTAAGTTTCTGCAATTTATATTTCTTGCACTTTGAGATTCAGCTTCTTTAATTTCTCTGCACTTTAAATTCTTGTCAATTATCCCTCTCCCTTTATAATTCATGCAATTTAGCTTCTGTCAATTATAAATCACTCAAATCAACTCTTGTTCGCTTGACTAAATCAACCACTAAACCAAAATTGGTCAATCCTTCAATCCCTGTGGGATCGACCTCACTCACGTGAGTTATTATTACTTGATGCGACTCGGTACACTTGCCAGTGAGTTTTGTGTTGGATCGCTTTCCACACATCATATCCTTCCACGGTCCTCCTTTAGTAGGTAGCACTTGAGTTGACAGCAGCTCATTAGAATTCAGATTATACCAGGAACAAACCACCTTCTTCCACAACGGACAATCCTCCTTAGCAAACCGCCACCACCACTTAAACAACATAGCTGTGTTGCAAAGCATAGCATCCCCAACTCTCAACCCACCTAGTTTTTTAGGGGCCTGCTGATGCCAGGACATTTCGGCCAGTTTCACTGACCTTTTCTTTACTGTTTTAGGATAGTTTCATGCATTTTCTTAGGAAATAAGCAAGTTTTGGGTAGAATTTCACTTACATCTTGATTTAAGCAAACATTGTGAACTTTACATGATTTCATGAGAATTATGCATAAATTAAATGACAAATTGGATGATGCATGACTCATAACTTGGATTAGAGCTTTGATGAGTTTTATTTGCTTGATTTCAGGATAAAGAAAGCAAGGAAGAGCCACGTTAGTAGTAACTAACGTGACCACTAACGTGGAATGGGAGCTAGATTACAACGTTAATAAAAAAAGTGATCGCCAATAACGCCTTCGTGAGCCATCATAGCCCACGTTAGTTGCCACGTTAACTACGTTAACGTGGAAGCTAACGTGGAAGAGAAGTAAAGCTCCAATGTTAGTGGTAAAAGTGAATGCCACTAACGTTGGAAAAAGGGGCACACCTAGCCACGTTAAGTACATTAACGTGAGCTCTAACATGGAAGGAACAAAGAAGTGCCAACGTTAGTGACATTCACTTTTGTCACTAACGTTGGACTAAGCCACTATTAGCCACGTTAGTTGCCACGTTAATTGCATTAACGTGGAAGCTAACGTGGAGGAAAGGAATGATGAGCCAACGTTAGTGACACTCACCTTTGTCACTAACGTTGGAGATGGCTATTACTACCACGTTAGAAGTCACGTTAACCTAAATAACGTGAACTCTAATGTGGGAAGAAGGGGTGTTTGGAGCGTTAGTGACAAAGGTAAGTGTCACTAACGCTCTCGAGGCTAAGGCATGCCCACGTTAAGAGCCACGTTAGTTATACTAACGTGGACTCTAACGTGAGAAAAATGGGGCTAAGAGCAACGTTATTGAAAAAGGTAAACCCCAATAACGTTCGCGAAGGATCTAGAGGCAACGTTAGTGGTCACATTAGTGCCGCTAACGTTGAAGTTAACATGAACCATCTTGGGCTAGAAACGTTAGTGAGAAAGGTGATTGTCACTAACGTTCTCGAACCCACATTTTCACTTAAACGTTAACACCATTAACGTCCTAGCTAAAGTCCATGCCTACTTCACACTTTCTCTGCAAGTAAAGCTGAGCCCACTGAAGATTCCAAACTGCTTCAACTCAAGATCCAAAGGCCCATATCCAAGACTTAAAGAGCCAACTAGAAGAGCAGAAGAGCAGTATATATAGGAGTAGTTTTGAACTAGAGGGCAGCTTTTGGGGGATTGAGAGAACTACTCTCTGTATAATTTTACTTTCTCTGTAACTTCTAGTTTTACTTTCAGAATGCATTCTCCGTCTTTGTTTTCCATTCCCAGAGCTATGAACAACTAAACCCCTTTCATTGGGTTAGGGAGCTCTGTTGTAATTTGATGGATCAATAATAGTTTTCATTATTCTTCTTCTTTCTTTTCTCTTGATTTTACTAGAAAGCTTTCAATCTTCATCCAATTGGGTAGTTGTCTTGGAAAAGAAGCTATTCATACTTGGATCTCTTTGGAACCTTGGAAGAGGAATGAAGAGATCATGCTAGAAATGCTTTCTCATGTTGGACCAAATTGGGGTTTGGATGGATATAGTGACATATAATCCTACCAACACTTTGATTTGGAAATACATGTGGTATAATCAGTGACCATACTTCATCTCTTCTCATGAGCAATTGGACCAAAGAATTGGCTATTGATCAAGATTTGAGAGATTGAATTACCAAGGAATTGGAATTCAATCACTTAAGATTGCCAAGGAGATCAATGAATGCATTAATTGAGGAAGAGATGAAAATGAACTTGATCCAGAGAATGCAACATCTCCTAAGCCCAATGAATTCCCCATTTTTGATCTCACCTATTCTCTTTAATTTCTGCCATTTACTTTTATGCTCATCTTCCCAAATCCCCATTTAAGATTCTGCAATTTACTTTCCGCCATTTGCATTCAGCTCTTTATTTCCAATATTTACATTTTCTGCTATTTACTTTCCCGCCATTTAATTCCCTGCAACTCTCACATCAAATTCTGCTTAGCTCAACTAGAACATTCTTCTTACTAAAGTTGATTGACCAATCAATCCCTGTGGGATTCGACCTCACTCTATTGTGAGTTTTTACTTGATGACAATTCGCTATACTTGCCGAGGGAAATTGTTGAGAGACAAGTTTCTGTGCATCAAGTTTATGGCGCCGTTGCCGAGGATTGATTTTGTATCAACAATGATTAAATTGGTGGATAACTAGATTGAGCATTTTTTATGTTGTTTGATTTAAATTCATTTGAGTAATTCACTTTCAGTTTAGCTGTTTTCTTCCCTTTCCCCTACCCTTTTCTTAGTTGTTTACAATTCAGTTCACTAACCCACTAACTGTTTGATATATTGTATCACTCACACTAACAACATTTCTAACAAGAATACTCTCTGCATCTACCCCCGTCTTGCTTTTGCCTTGTTGGTTGTATGACAGGTAGAAGAAGCGGGGCCTCAACTTCCTTTGATTCTGAACCTGAGAGGACCTTCCTTAAATTAAGGAGGGAAGCAACAGGAAATAGAGTAGTTGGTACGGAGAAGAAGAGGAGTATTTTGAACCAGACATGGATGAGAATATGGAGAACCATCATGAAGAAGAGGCTCACAACCATGGCAGAGAAGGCCTAGTGCATCATGCTGGGCAAGAGAGAAGTGTTTTGGGATCCTACATCAATCCAAACCCAAGAAACTGTGGAAGTAGCATCCAAAAGCCAACCATACATGCCAATAACTTTTAACTAAAGCCACAGCTCATCACCCTTGTTCAGAACAACTGTTCGTTCGGAGGAGGTGTCCAAGAAGACCCCAATCAACATCTAACCACCTTCCTAAGGATCTGTGATACTGTGAAGTCTAATGGTGTTCATCCTGACACCTATAGACTGCTCCTATTCCCCTTCTCACTCAAGGACAAGGCATCTAAATGGCTGGAATCCTTCCCGAAGGAGAGCTTAACAACCTGGAAAGATGTGGTGAATAAATTCTTGGCGAGATTCTATCCTCCTCAAAGAATCAATAGGTTGAGAGCTGAGGTTCAAACTTTCAGGCAACAAGATGGTGAGACTCTCTACGAAGCATGGGAGAGGTTTAAGGATCTGACAAGAAGGTGCCCACCAGATATGTTCAATGAATGGGTGCATCTACACATTTTTTATGAAGGCCTTTCTTATGAATCAAAGAAGGCAGTAGACCACTCATTCGGGGGATCTCTGAACAAGAAGAAAACCATTAAAGAAGCCATAGATGTCATTGAGACTGTAGCCGAGAATGACTACTTCTATGCCTCTGAAAGGGGCAACACTAGAGGAGTAATGGAGCTAAATAATGTGGATGCACTGCTGGCCCAGAACAAGCTGATTACCAAGCAACTAGCTGACCTTACCAAGAAGATGGAGAGGAACCAAGTAGCAGTAATCACCACCTCATCAGCAACTCAAGAAGGAGTAAATGCAGAGGCAGAGGGTGATCAGGAACAAGCCAACTACATTGGAAACTCACCCAGGCAGGCACATGATCCATACTCCAAGACTTACAATCCTGGTTGGAGGAACCACCCAAACTTTGGGTGGGGAAATTAACAAGATCAAAGCCAAGATCAGAGACGTCACAACCCCAACAACAATGCGGCTCACCAACATTCCACACAGAGATCATATTAGCACCCACCTAACAACACACCTCAACGTCCATATCAAAACCAAAATGGTCATTCTTATCCATCCAACCCCAACCCACCATCATCCGAAGACAGACTCTCGAGGATTGAGACTCTACTTGAAGTCATATGTAAGGAAGTCCAGGACAGTAAAGTGTTCCGAGAGGAAGTGCGGTCCAATATGCAGAATCAAGATGCTGCCATGAAGAAACTTGAGACACAAATTGGCTACCTATTCAAGCAAATTCCCAGCCATAACTTGTGCAGTAACACCGATCCGAACCCAAGAGAGGAATGTCAGGCCATCACCCTCAGAAGTGGGAAGGAATTGAAGAAAATTCCCAAGAATTTACAAGAGAAGAACTCAAATGAAAGGAAAAAGGAGCGAGATAAAGTCCAAATTCTCATTCCCAGTTCACAGCAAAAAGGAGAAATGCTGAAGCAAGACGTCCCAAAAGCTCCATACCCTCAGCAATTAAAGAAGAAGGGGGACGACAACCAGTTCTTAAGATTTTTGGAAATCTTTAAGAAACTACAAATCAACATACCCTTTGCTGAAGCAATAGAGCAAATGCCGCTCTATGCCAAGTTTCTAAAGGAATTAATGACTAAGAAGAGAAGATGGAAGAGCAATGAGACTGTGATACTAACCAAAGAATGTAGTGCTATCATTCAGCACAAACTACCCCAGAAATTGAAGGATCCTGGGAGTTTCCAGATCCATTGTATTATAGGGGAAATCACAGTGGAGAAGGCTTTGTGTGACTTAGGAGCCAGCATAAATCTGATGTCAGTAGCTTTGATGAGAAAAATGAGAATTGAGGAGGCTAAGCCAACAAAAATGGCCCTACAACTGGCAGACCGATCGTTCAAGTTTTCTCATGGCATAGTAGAAGATTTGTTGGTAAAGGTAGGAGATTTCATCTTCCCAGCAGACTTTGTAGTGCTGGACATGCAGGAGGAAGCCAAGGCCTCCATCATCCTGGGAAGACCGTTCTTGGCCACTGCTGGAGCTGTCATTGACATTCAAAAAGGTGAACTCACCCTGAGATTACACAATGAAAAGATGACATTCAACGTGTTCAAGGCCATGAGTTACCCACTAGAACTATTGGGAGAATGTATGAGGTTAGATTCACTGGAAGATGTAGTACAGGAGATTTTTGAAGAAGAAGAACTTGAAGGGTTAACAGAAGAGGAATCAACATCTAGCGAAGAGGCTGCAACAGCAGAGATTCATATACAGGGTGCACCAAGGGAAGAGAATGAAAAGATAGAAGCATCCAAACTTGAACTCAAAGTACTGCCACCCACTCTCAAATATGCATACTTAGGAGAGAGTGAAAGTTACCCAGTGATCATAAACTCATCCCTCAGCCGAGATCAAGAGGATGAATTACTCCAAGTATTGTGAAAGCATAAGGATGCCATTGGATGGACCCTCGCTGACCTGAAAGGAATCAGTTCGGCCATATGCATGCATAAGATACTGTTGGAAGATGATGCCAAACCATCCATTCAACCCCAAAGGAGGCTGAATCCAGTCATGAAGGAAGTGGTACAGAAAGAAGTTATGAAGTTATGGCAGGGAGGGGTAATCTACCCGATCTCCGACAGCCCATGAGTTAGCCCCGTGTAAGTTATCCCAAAAAAAGAGGAATCACTGTAGTCCCCAATGAGAAGAACAAACTAATCCCTACAAGGACCGTCATAGGATGGCGGATGTGCATAGACTACAGAAAACTCAATGAAGCTACAAGAAAAGATCATTTCCCCCTTCTTTTCATGGATCAGATGCTGGAAAGACTTGCAGGACACGCATATTACTATTTTCTCGATGGTTATTCAGGATATAACCAAATAGTGGTTGATCCGAGAGACCAAAAGAAAACCTCATTCACTTGCCCATATGGAGTGTTTGCCTATAGGCGCATGCCATTTGGGCTATGTAATGCACCTGCAACTTTCCAACGCTGCATGCTCTCCATTTTCTCAGATATGATAGAAAAATTCATTGAAGTCTTTATGGATGACTTTTCGGTATTCGGAGATTCCTTCCCTAATTGCCTAAATCACTTGGCCCTGGTATTAAAAAGATGTCAAGAGACCAACTTGGTCTTGAACTGGGAGAAATGTAACTTTATGGTGAGGGGGGAATAGTTCTTGGCCATAAGGTTTCTAACCAAGGCATTGAGGTAGACAGAGCTAAGGTGGAACTCATTGAAAAATTACCCCCACCAAGTGATGTCAAGGCAATTAGGAGCCTTTTAGGGCATGCCGGCTTTTACAGAAGGTTTATTAAAGATTTTTCAAAGATAGCCAAGCCCTTAAGCAATCTCCTTGTATCTGATACACCATTTGTCTTTGATGAAAAATGCATGCTAGCATTCGAAAACTTGAAAAAGAGGCTGTCCTCTACCCCTATCATTTCCCCACCTGATTGGAACTTACCATTTGAACTGATGTGTGATGCATCTGATTTTGCAGTTGGGACAGTGTTAGGACAGAGGAAAGATAACTTAGTCCATGTGATATACTATGCCAGCAAAGTCCTCAATGACACTCAAAGAAATTACACCACCACTGAAAAGGAGTTGCTGGCAATAGTTTTTACATTTGACAATTTTAGGTCATACCTCATTGGTGCCAAAGTGATTGTTTTCACAGACCACACAACACTTAAATATTTGTTTGCCAAGCAGGAATCAAAACCAAGACTGATAAGGTGGATCTTATTGTTGCAGGAATTCAATATTGAGATTAGAAACAAGAAAGGAGTGGAGAACAAGGTAGCCGATCACCTATCCAGTATCCCTCATGACAAAGGTGGAACACATGATACAAGTGTGAATGAATGTTTCCCATATGAGTAGTTAATGACGGTTCACAAAGCACCCTGGTTCGCAAACATTGCCAATTTCAAGGCAACTGGGGCTTTACCTCTGGAGATCAAGAGAAAGCTCATCAATGACACAAAATATTTTGTCTGGGATGAGCCATATCTCTTCAAGAAGTGTTCAGATGGAATCCTGAGAAGATGTGTTTCAGAAGAAGAGGGAAGAGAGGTCCTATGGAACTACCATGGCTCATGCTATGGAGGCCACCTTGGAGGGGAAAGAACTGTAGCCAAGGTGTTACAGAGTGGATTCTTTTGGCCCACCCTTTTCAAGGATGCCAAGGAAGTAGCAAAGAACTGCAATAAATGCCAAAGAGCTGGAAACCTACCCAAAAGAAATGAGATGCCACATAATTTCATTTTAGAGCTGGAACTGTTTGACGTATGGGGATTGATTTCATGGGACTATTTCCAACCTCATATTCAAACAAGTATATCTTGGTAGCAGTGGATTATGTTTCCAAGTGGGTAGAGACTATTGCAACCCCAACAAATAATAACAAGGTGGTTATAAACTTCCTCAGAAAGAATATCTTTAGCCGGTTCGGAGTCCCACGAGCACTCATTAGTGATGGAGGAAGCCATTTCTGTAACAGACCGCTAGAAGCTCTTCTCCTACGATATGGGATGAAACACAAGGTTGCCACACCTTACCACCCCAAACAAGTGGGCAAACTGAGATATCTAACAGAGAGCTAAAAAGGATTCTGGAAAAGACTGTAGGAGCATCAAGAAAAGACTGGCGAAGAAGCTAGATGATGCTCTTTGGGTATACAGAACGGCATTCAAAACACCTCTTGGGATGTCCCCATACCAACTGGTATATGGAAAAGCCTGTCATTTACCACTGGAGCTGGAACATAAAGCCCTCTGGGCTCTCAAGCTACTAAATTTTGATAGCATTGCTGCTGGTGAAAAAAGAGTCTTGCAGCTGCAAGAAATGGAGGAGTTCAGATCTCAAGTCTATGAAAATGCCAAAATCTATAAAGAAAAGGCAAAGAGAAGACATGACCTCAATCTGACACCCAGGAGCTTCGAAAAAGGACAGCAAGTGCTCCTCTACAACTCCAAATTGAGACTTTTCCTGGTAAACTCAAATCAAGGTGGTCAGGACCCTTTCTTGTCACAAAAGTCTCACCATATGGACACATAGAAATCATGGAGGAAAGTTCAAAGAGGACTTTCACTGTGAACGGACAAAGGCTCAAACACTACATGGGCAACATGGGGAAAAACCCCAAAATGAAGTATCATCTCAATTAATGAAGGAATCGTCGAGCTATCAACGCTAAAAGAGCACTTCGTTGGGAGGCAACCCAACCTAAGGTAGTTTTCTTTTCATTGTCATTTCAATAAAAATCACAAGTAGTTTTCCCTGTATTGTGAGGAGCTAAGTTTGGTGTTACACACCAAAATAATACAAGAGTGAATGTGTAATTCTAAGTTTGGTGTTCCACCAAAGATTTCAGTTAGAATCACACTACACTCCTTCAATGGCAAATTGCTAGCTCCAACCAATTAGGGGAACCACTTAACAGTAGTTTAGTTTCTAGTTCATAGTTGTTTTGTTAATAACAACACATGAGGTTCTCTACATGTATTCAATTTGTTGTACTAGGCAAGGAACTAAGTTTGGTGTTCACACACCAAACTATGTTCAGAAATTCACAAGCATACATGAATGCTAACTATTTCTCAAGTGCTTTGGGAACAAGCAACTTCCAACAACTTTGCAGGAATCTTCTGGAGAAATGGTGCACTATCATCCAAGGAGGTGAAGAAGGATGCAAAAACTATGGATGATGACAAAGGGATAGCTAGAAGCTACCACCCGAAGGTTGCATTATTACTTCACTCCATATACTTGGAATGCAAAAAAATTGGAAGTCCGAATGTGCCCTTGATTAATAGTTACTCTTTAGTTTAAATTATTAGAATTTAATGTCTGTTTTCCTTGCGTTTGTCACATGTGTGCTGATCTAAGTTACCTGTTTTCATTTTCACCTTGCTTACTTGTATGCCTGTCCTTTTGAATCAAATAGAAAGAGAATGTATGTTATGAAAAACTAGAGTGATGTTCAATTTGTGGAGTAAGTTCCTAAGTTTATGGTGTGGTAATAGATTAGCTAAGTTGGTTCACCAACAAGGTAGGAAGGCAACTATCTGTCCTGAATCATATGCTTAAAACACACCCCATGAGACTAGCTACATAATAAGATCCTAATTAGAAAAAGGGAAAGAAAAATGAAAGTTGAGAAATAAAGAAAAAGAATAAGAAATAAGGCTAGGCACCAAGCGTTGAATCTTAAGGCATGTCTGTGGTGCTCCTGTGCAAAGGATATACTTGGATGAATAAGCTCTCAGGGGTGCCTTATCACTTGGTAACTTGGGTTAACTAACCCGGGATTATCAGCTGAAAGTCCACTATCAAGAGTAACCTTTGCTATAGAACACTTAGTAACCCAAAGAGGTACTGGACACCAAGGTCTCAAGTAAGAAAATAACAAACCATGTGTCTATGGTGTGTATGTATGGAGAAAAGAGACTTGAGGGAGTAAGTCCTTAGGGCTGTCTTAACACCTAGCACCTTGAACTAACTGGTTCGGGAGTGCTGGCTGAAAGGTTATCTTAAAGAGTCGCCCCCTCACAAAGCACCTAGTCTAAGAACATAATCAAACCCTGAAATTACAAAGGGATCAATGAATAAAAGTCTCATAGGGTGCAATCAAGTGAGTATTCCAGGGCATGATAAAGGTCTGAAAGCCAGTGAAGGAATGAACCTAAGTTGCTATGCATGAAACCCCATAAAACCAAGGACATGACTTCCACAATAATGACTCATTTCTCTTGTCATTTCAGTCATCATTCTTATGTTCCAGTACTTGCTTAGTGACAAGCAAGCTTTAAGTTTGGTGTTGTGATGCCAGGGCATTTCGGCCAGTTTCACTGACCTCTTCTTTACTGTTTTAGGGAAGTTTCATGCATTTTCTTAGGAAATAAGCAAGTTTTGGGTAGAATTTCACTTACATCTTGATTTAAGCAAACATTGTGAACTTTACATGATTTCATGAGAATTATGCATAAATTAAATGACATTGGATGATGCATGACTCATAACTTGGATTAGAGCTTTGATGCATTTTATTTGCTTGATTTCAGGACAAAGGAAGCAAGGAAGAGCCACGTTAGTAGTACTAACGTGACCACTAACGTGGAATGGGAGCTAGATTGCAACGTTAATGAGAAAAGTGATCGTCAATAACGCCTTCGTGAGCCATCATAGCCCACGTTAGTTGCCACATTAACTACGTTAACGTGGAAGCTAACGTGGAAGAGAAGTAAAGCTCCAACATTAGTGGTAAAAGTGAATGCCACTAACGTTGGAAAAAGGGGCACACCTAGCCACGTTAAGAGTCACGTTAAGTACATTAACGTGAGCTCTAACGTGGAAGGAACAAAGAAGTGCCAACGTTAGTGACACTCACCTTTGTCACTAACGTTGGACTAAGCCACTATTAGCCACGTTAGTTGCCACGTTAATTGCATTAACGTGGAAGCTAACGTGGAGGAAAGGAATGATGAGCCAACGTTAGTGACACTCACCTTTGTCACTAATGTTGGAGATGGCTATCACTACCACGTTAGAAGTCACGTTAACCTAAGTAACGTGAACTCTAACCTGGGAAGAAGGGGTGTTTGGAGCGTTAATGACAAAGGTAAGTGTCACTAACGCTCTCGAGACTAAGGCATGCCCACGTTAAGAGCAACGTTAGTTATACTAACGTGGACTCTAACGTGAGAAAATGGGGCTAAGAGCAACGTTATTGAAAAAGGTAAACCCCAATAACGTTCGTGAAGGATCAAGAGGCAACGTTAGTGGTCACGTTAGTGCCACTAATGTTGAAGTTAACGTGAACCATCTTGGGCTAGAAACGTTAGTGAGAAAGGTGATTGTCACTAACATTCTCGAACCCACATTTTCACTTAAACGTTAACACCACTAACGTCCAAGCTAAAGTCCATGCCTGCTTCACACTTTCTCTACAAGTAAAGCTGAGCCCACTGAAGATTCCAAACTGTTTCAACTCAAGATTCAAAGGCCCATATCCAAGACTTGAAGAGCCAACTAGAAGAGCAGAAGAGTAGTATATATAGGAGTAGTTTTGAACTAGAGGGCAGCTTTTGGGGGATTGAGAGAACTACTCTCTGTATAATTTTACTTTCTTTGCAACTTCTAGTTTTACTTTCATAATGCATTCTCCATCTTTGTTTTCCGTTCCCAGAGCTATGAACAACTAAACCCCTTTCATTGGGTTAGGGAGCTATGTTGTAATTTGATGGATCAATAATAGTTTTCATTATTCTTCTTCTTTCTTTTCTCTTGATTTTACTAGAAAGCTTTCAATCTTCATCCAATTGGGTAGTTGTCTTGGAAAAGAAGCTATTCATACTTGGATCTCTTCGGAACCTTGGAAGAGGAATGAAGAGATCATGCTAGAAATGCTTTCTCATGTTGGACAAAATTGAGGTTTGGATGGATATAGTGACATATAATCCTACCAACACTTTGATTTGGAAATGCATGTGGTATAATTAGTGACCATACTTCATCTCTTCTTATGAGCAATTGGACCAAGAAATTGGCTATTGATCAAGATTTGAGAGATTGAATTACCAAGGAATTGGAATTCAATCACTTAAGATTGCCAAGGAGATCAATGAATGCATTGATTGAGGAAGAGATGAAAATGAACTTGATCAAGAGAATGCAACATCTCCTAAGCCCAATGAATTCCTCATTTCTGATCTCACCCATTCTCTTTAATATCTGCCATTTACTTTTATGCTCATCTTCCCAAATCCCCATTTAAGATTCTGCAATTTACTTTCCGCCATTTACATTCAGCTCTTTATTTCAAGTATTTATATTTTCTGCTATTTACTTTCCCGCCATTTAATTCCCTGCAACTCTCACATCAAATTCTGCTTAGCTCAACTTGAACATTCCTCTAATTAAAGTTGATTGACCAATCAATCCCTGTGGGATTCGACCTCACTCTATTATGAGTTTTTACTTGATGACAATTCGGTATACTTGCCGAGGGAAATTGTTGAGAGACAAGTTTCCGTGCATCTCCTGCACCGCTTCCCATCTTACTAATGCCATTCTATTACTACCATCATCCTTACTCCACAAGAACCTTCTTTGCAGTGAAATCAATTTCTCAGCAACAGCTTTCGGCATCTTGAACAAACTCAAATAATACACAGGCAGACTATTTAATACCGATTTAAGCAGCACCAGCTTTCCAGCCTTATTCAGAAGTTTAGCATTTCATAGACTGAGCTTCTCCTCTACTTTGTCTATTATTGACTTCCAGGTCTTCACCAGCCTTGGATTTGCACCTAAGGGAATACCTAGGTACTTGACTGGAAGGGTCTCACCCATACACCCCAACAATTGGTACATATTTTGGATCCAATGTTCTTCACAATTTATCGGAATGAAGCTCGACTTGTCAAAATTAATGCTGAGTCCTAACATCAACCCAAAGCATCTCAACAGCCGCTTGTAATTCATGATTGTGTCATCCTCTGGTGGACAGAACAGAATTGTGTCATCAACAAACTGAAGATGTGACAGTGCTACACCATCTCTCCCCACCAACAAAGGTGATATACGCCCGTTCCTGACTGCCTCTCCCACCAATCGATGTAGAACATCCACAACCAGTACAAATAAGAACGGAAAAAGCAGGTCACCTTGTCTCAGACCTCTTTCCATCTTGAACGGCTTGGATGGCGATCCATTTATCAGAACCGACATAGATGCTGTGGTCACACACTCCATAACCCACGATCTACATCTATATCCAAACCCCATCTTCTGCAAAACAATGTCCACCAAGCTCCACTTGACTCTATCATATGCTTTTTGGAAATTTAACTTGATTATTGCTGCCTCCTTTTTTCTCAGCTTAAACCAGTTTACCGTTTCACATGCGATAAGTGCCCCATCATGAATTTTTCTGCCCCTTACAAAAGCACTCTGAGTTTCTCCTACTAATGCTGGCATCACTGATCTCATCCTCTTAACCAAAACCTTAGAGATAACCTTGTAAACGCACCCAACCATGCTTATAGGTTGCAGATCTTATATCTCCTTTGCTCCAATGAATTTAGGAGCCAGCGCCACCCAAGTGATGTTGGAGTCTGTTGGTAACCTTGACGTTTGAAAGATACTGCAGTCGTGAATTCCGATCCAATCTCACCCCAATACCTCTTGACAAAATTCATGTTGTACCCATCGTAACCTGGTGCCTTAGAAGACTCACAATCCCACACAGCTTCTCTGATCTCCTCCACTGTCGGTAGCGCCTCCAGATTTACAAAATCTTCCTGCCTTATCCTACTTACCAGACTATCTCCGAAGCTCATCAGAGGAGACTTATCCTGGTGATATAATTCTTTGTAGAATTCGTTAATAGCAATTTTTATTCTGGCTTGGTTTCTGACCAGTCTGCCGTTGATTAACAGTGCATCTATCCGATTATTCCTCCTTCTTGCTGAAGCTATGTTGTGAAAGTACCTTGTAGTTTTGTCCATCTCCTTTGCTTGCCGAGACCAGGACATCTATTTCCAATGGACTTCTTTCCTGACATACCATCTCTCACAGCAGGTAACCAGCGCCTTTCTTCTAGCCTCCATCGTTCCATCATACACCCCATTACTAACCAAATCATCAATCTTCTTGATTTCTTCCTCAAACTTCGTAATCTTCTTGTCCATATCCCCAAATTTAGCCTTATGCCAATTCTCTAACGGGATCGTCAAAGCCTTCAACTTGTCTGTGAACTGCATCTCTCCCAAACCTCTCCATTCCTCTTTCACAAAGCTGAGAAAGCCTTCATGCGTAAACCATGAATCTAGACTTCAGAACGGTCTTGGACCTCTTCTCTGCCTCATGCACTCTATGATGATAGGGTAGTGATAATAGGCATATATATAATAGAAGAAGAAGATAGAAGGGGATAGATAATAGGCATATATATAACATTTTGATTACAGTGATTGCATTATCTTGTATTTTCTTGGAGTAGTATTTCTTTTTTTTTATCATCTTCCAAAATTCAGTCTTGTTTGTTTTAACTGTACATCCTCAATTAATAGAATAAATTTCAAGGGGATGAATCCTATTAGATAATATATAATTATGATTACTAACATAGAAGTATGTATATTTAACGCAATTTTCACAGTAATTAATTAAAAAATTCCTTTATTGTCTATTAGTTCGATTGATGCAATTGATTTCTTATCTTTCCATGCACTCTAGAGACTTTGGAATCCTTCTTCATGTAATTGATATTGTTAATATATTTCTAGTATATCTCAATTAATGATAATTAGTATGTACCTCTTGAGTAAAACAAATGTTTCAAATTCCTTGTCCTTATTTCCTGGCATATATTGATGAGCTTCTTTGAAATCAATTTGTCTATTAAAAAAATATAAGTCATTAGTCGTCAACAAATTGAAGTTTGTACACAAAAATATCTATATCAATGAAAAAATTTGAAGATTAAAATTATATGAAGACTAAATTATACCAAGAAGTAACTACACGCATTTACTAAGAACATAAATTACCTGTGGTGAAAGTAACAAATTTCTTTAAAACTCACATTTTTAGTAAATTCTCCACTTATTCCATCTATTTTTTCTTCTTTGATTAAAATTTTTGTAGTTGACTGAGAAACACTTCGATATAGAGCAACATATAATTGTCCATGGCTAAACATATATTTAGGAAGATATATAGATCCCTACTTTAGGAATGGTCTATCCTTGTAATTTATTTATTATTATTGCAAAATTCAACCTTACAGAAAATTACTTCCTGATAAGTATAAAGGGTAGTTTTGAATTTTCTGTTGTTTTGTGTTTTATCCGAGGCAAGAAAGCTCCTTTTTCACAGTGATGGCCGGTTAAAATTTCTACATCTAACATGTTTTGAAAAGTTCCACAATATAGTAACCTTGTACCATTACATAAGCCGGCCTTAGGTACTATGTTTCTCAATAATATCAAAGGTGCACCTTTTTTCTACCTTCAACACATGAGATGGCGACCCGCCTGTAGAAATTGAGTTAAGGTATTCTTGTTGATATAAATTATTAGCATCTCCTTCTACCTCATCAAATGATACTAAATTTTATTCATCTCCTGAAAATTGGTTGATAATTATATGATTAAGATGTTGTATAGCATGATTTTTTTATGTCAATATTGTCCTTTCTACCATGTAAGATGCGTCCTACCCATGAGATTGTAAGTTTGGAAATGTTTCTTCTATTAAGTTGTGTAACAATATTTCACTTTTTCACGGAATTGTCATATTTGCTTGTATCCGTACAAAGTCTTCATGTATAGTAGGCTCAATTCCATCACCAATGCGCATAAGATACACAACAAAAATATGATTATTAGAAGATCGCATATTTTGTCGCAAATGGAGAATTTGAGTGGAAGCCCATAAATGACACTTAATTATGGAAGCCCATAAATGACAAATAATATAAATGGTATATTATTTTCTAATATGTCTCTCAAAGTACGGTTTATTGATTGCACCGATTCGTTATTTGCCATCGGTGCTTCATCTCAAATTATTGTCGTTGTTTGTCTAATCAGCTTTGCAAGATCTGATTGTTTGCTTTTGTTGCAAATGGAGGATGGTTATGCATTGATTGGGATCTTAAACCTAGAATGAGCTGTTCGACCTTCAAGCAATAATATTGCAGCTATTCCTGACAATGCAATTACTAAGACAATATGACCTTTATTTCTCAATTCTGCAATTATAGCTCTGTAAAGAAATGTTTTGCCTGCTCCTCCCGGCCCATCAACAAAGAACACTCCACTTTTTCTTCAATTAATTGTATTCATATTGCACTTGAAAGCTTTACATTGGTCATTGTTCAATCTTTCTATGGAACACAGGTCTTCCCGGGGTGCTTCGACGGATAGTTCTTCTTAGATATCTCTGAGTATCAAGTTGTTATTGTCATTTTTAGAAGTTAGAATGAGCAAATCGTATTGTGTAATCTATTTTCTGTAACACCCTCACTATCAGAATGTCACGCTTCTGGCTGTGCCACTCTGATAACTAGGAAATTATGATGACTTCTATACTTAATAATAATAAAATATGAGCCTTTAACTCAAATACCGGATCGCTATTTCTTTGAAAAATCAGAAGTTCTTTTTATTTGAAAACAAATATGCATATGCATATATACAAAACTTCTTATGCAAGTAACTTACAAATGTTAGATACATACATATCATACAGCTTCTATCCCTCTTACAAAATTCTAATCACAAAGGCGAGGGAAAACTATGACGAATATATGTACCAGAAACAGCTCCGCTAAGGACTTATAAGAAAAGACTTCATCAACTTCCTCGTCCGTCCTGAAAAGAGAAGTCTGTAGGGGAGTGAGAACATTGTCCTCGAAAGGGTTTTCAGTAAGAGGTTTTAAGAATTGTCGTAAGAAGATATTTAAAATAAAACTATTTTCAAAACGCAGTGATTATTAGTTTATTATTCAAATATAAAATTTGTATTTTGCTTACAAAAATTTCATGCAAAATAACATTTTAACCAAAACTTACCACTGATCCAATCAATCATAGCCTCCGGCCCAAACATAACCAATCACGGCCTTCGGCTCAATATAAAATCAAATCTCGGCCTCTAGCCCAAATTAAATCACCTCGGCCTGTGACACAATTTAAAACAATTCACCATCGAAACTCAATCTCAAACAGAATCAATCACAAACACAAACAAATTCAAGGCAAACACATAAAAAGAACAGTTACAGCAAGTATCACAGTTACTAGTTAAAGAGAATTCAACCAAAATACTTAAGCACACCCAAACAAATCACACAAATGCAATATGATGCATGCATGTCCTACTGGCCATCAGTTCACGTGTCGATTACTTTGCCAGAACCCGACACATTCGGTAGCTAACCCGGATGTCGTCCTCTTAAAAATCGGTGAGCGGTACAATACCACAATCTTCACATCGTGAGCGGTAAACCACCTCGATCCCCACCATCTGCGGATGGTATACCACCTCAATCTCCACAGATATTTTCAATTAGAAAATAGCACACACGTGGGCGGTAAATAATCACGATCCCCACCATTTGTGGGCAGTACACCACTACGATCCCTACAGACATTGCGACACTGGACAAGCAGTACACCACCACAATCCTTAACAGGTCAAAATTCACATTCAAAACCAAATATTTCTTTAAATCCTTGGCCGAAGCAAGTGGGAATAAGCGACAACTCTTGCATACTGCCCAGGTATTCCAAATATTAAAATCTTTCTTTTAAGAACAATTCAGATCCATTTTTCTTTCATAAAACTTCTTTTTACCAAAACAAAGTCTCAAATCAACCTCATAATAAATCATCTTTTCATAATAAAACCAAAATCAAATATTATGATTCTTAAACCAAAGTTTCCTTTAAATAATAGTCCAAACAAAATCTCAGAGTTTTATAAAAATTTCAGTAGCATCTTCTCTAAAACTAGGACATTTACCACCCATCAAGGGTACTAGCTTTATAAAAAGAACTTCTGATTTCTCAAAGAAATAGCGATTTGGTATTCGAGTTAAAGGCTCAAATTTTATTATTATTAAGTATAAAAGTCGTCATAATATCCTAGCTATCAGAGTGGTGCAGTCAGAAGCATAACATTCAGATAGTAAGGGTGTTACATTTTTCGTGCTAAAGGAAGATATCATTTATATCGCTGAGTAGCTGATTTGTTAAAGCTGTTGTAGTACTGGTTGACGGATAAACATCCACTACATATGAAAAAAATTCATCCCATAGACTTTTTACATCTGTAGGCTCACAAAATATTAAGATGGTTGCAAACAACCTTCGTAAAGCACATGGCAATCGTAAAACAAAAGTCTCAACCAAACATGCACGAATGCTATTGTCACTCTATAACAATCCTCGGTGTTGAGCAGATTGCTTGAAGGACGAATATTGGACCCCATTCATTTTAGCAAGTCATCTCAACTGGTTGGTCCTCTAACATTAGATAGCAGAATATGCAAATAGAATTTTTCTCCTTCGAAAGGCAATACAGTATAAATTCGACTGATAGATCTCCTCTGTGTCTTACACTAATTGTAATAACCTAACTTTTGACACATCATGACCGATGCCAAACGTTTAGGTGTTACTTGTTGTAAGGACCTACTTGGCTCTAGACTCGAATGTCATAAGCAATTGTTAATATAAGCCTTTATCGGTTTAGTGTGGTTAACTTATTAATCATGAAAAATCATTTAGATGTTCACAAGGCTAATACTTAAAGTTATATCGCAAATAAATACATGGTAGTAGAAAATATACATATATATGCATATTTACAGATATACATATGAAATAAACTTGGAGATACATGTCATCAATTAAAAATGCCTAGTACTACACCAGGTTATATACATAAAAAAGGGAAGACAATCCCAACCGTCATACGGATTCTCTAGACTAGAACTGATCTATTAGGAGGTCCTACCCCTTTGAGAAAAAAATATATACTACAAAAGTGAGGGGAAAGTAGTACTAAGATCACCAAAAGGGAGTAGAAGATCTGCCGTGCCTATCTCTGGAGTGACCTCTGAACCTCCTCCTAATAATCGGCCCAAGATCTCTCGGGAAGCGGCTCCTCGTCGGACTCTGAGTCCTCCTCTGACTCATCATTCCAGACGGAAAAATCGTCCAAAGGGTTGGCCTACATAGCTGCTGCCACGAATTCCTGAAGGTCGTCAGACTCGATGGGCTGAGGTGCGAAAATAGGAAGGTGCTTCACAAGATCTAAGTTAGTCTCATATGCGTGCAGAGCATCCGGGAGAAGCAAATCGCAGCGTGGTGATAAACCCCATTTTTAGGATTTATCTTATATTTATTTTAGGAAATTTATGACCTTTTACCCACATTTATTCAATGAAATAGCATGATTTTTGTGCTTAAGTGTGAAAACATGCTTTTTGGGCCCTTAATTGCCAATTTTGATTCACCTTTGATTCCACTAGATTACTTGATTTGTGTGTTAGTGATTTCAGATTGAAAAGGCTAGGAATGGATCAAAGGAATGGAGAGAAAAGCATGCAAAGTGGAGAAATTATGGAAAAGCAAGGATTTGGGATGCTGAGACCTATGCGCACGCGCAGCAGACGCGCACGCTGGATTGTGACATCGCATGGCAATGCGTACGCGCACATGACGCGTACGCGTGGATGGAAATTTGTCAAGCGACGTGTACGCGTGACGTGCGTGTACGCGTCGATGTTCGCACGTGACCCACTTAAAGTGAATCCGCTGGGGGCGAATTCTGGGCTTCCTAGGCCCAAATCCAACTCATTTCTGATGCTGTTTAAACCAAGGAATGAAGAAGAATCAATATACTTTTAGACATTAGTTTACTTTAGATTAGTTTTGGAGGGAAAGTTAGTTTTAGAGAGAGAAGCTCTCACTTCTCTCTAGAATTAGGATTAGGTTAGATCTAGATTAGAATCTCTTAGATCTAGGTTAATTTCATGTTTTGATTTACTTTTCCTTTTGTAATTCTTCTTCTTCTACCTTTCCTCTTTCTATTTTTGCATCTAATTCTTGTAATTCTTTACTTTTATGTTGATGCTCTTCTATTTCTCTTTCAATGCAATTTATGATTGACGTTGCTTTATTGTTGAATTGCTTAATTCATGTTGTTTACTTTTATTGCCTTTTATGTGTTTGATGAAATGCTTCTTTTAACTTTAGTGTAGAATTTTCTCCTCTTGGCTTTGGTAGAGTAATTAGTGACTCTTGAGTTATCTAATGCCTTTGTTGATTAAAGATTAGAAGTTGCTAGTTAATTTAAATGCCTCTAAAGCTAGTCTTTCCTTAGGAGTTGATTAGGACTTGAGGAATCAAATTGATTCATCCACTTGACTTTCCTCCATGGTTAGAGGTTAACTAAGTGGGAGCAATGGACAATTTGTTGTCACAATTGAGAAGGATAACTAGGATAGGACTTCTAATTCTCATTCCTTGCCAAGAGCTTTTCTAGTTGTTAGTTAATTTCCTTTGCCATTTATATTTCTTACCTATTACCCCCAAAACCCCAAAATACATCTCATAAACAATAACAAGGCACTTTATCGCAAATCCTAGGGAGAACGACCCGAGGTTTAAATACTTCGTTTTATAATTTTAGGGGTTTGTACTTGTGACAAACAAATTTTTGTATGAAGGGATTAGTGTTGGTTTAGAAACTATACTTCGACGAGATTTCATTTGTGAAATTCTAAACCGTCAAAAATCCGTTCATCAAAATGGTGCCGTTGCCGGGGAATTACAATGATGTTATGTTATTGGTTATTGTATATATGTGAATATTGTGAATAACTTGATTTTTTTGGATTGCTTGTTAGTTTTTGCTAGTTTTATGATTTTTTTCATTACTTCTTATTAGCTTTTGTTCTTATTTTCTCTTTTCATCATGAATTCTCACTTTTGCTATGAGTTTGGTTCTAACTATGTTGTAGGAAATAAGGACTACAAGGAGGATGTGTATCAAGGATGGGATAATCAAAGGTGGGAGGAGCCATATGCAAATGATCAATCTTCATGGCAACAACCTCCACCAATAGACTATGAACAAGAGCCATTCTTTGATGCATATCAATCCAATGGCTATCGTGAATCTCCTTGTGACTTTCAAGAACCACCACCATATACCTACGAGTCATATCCTCAACATGAACCTCAACCATACTCACAAGCCTCTTTTCACCAAACAACTCCACATGACCCTAACCCATATACACAATACCAACCACCTTATGAACCATATGAGCCATACATGGAACCACCATTTCAATATCAATACTCCCAAGAACTACCTCAATATACACCACCATACCCTTACCAAGAAGAACCACCTTCCTATTATGAACCCTTTCTCCAAGACAATGAACCCTTTTATCCACTCCAATCCTTAATGGATGAAATCCTTAGCCTTATACTTCAAGGGCAAGGAGAAATACAAAGGGAGACACTAAAGTTTGTGGCTACCTTGACCAAGGTAGTAAGCACTTTAGCCTCCCAATACTTGAGCACTCAAAGTACTCCCATGGTCACATGTGGAGAATTAATTGAAAAGCATAGCATGAAGGAGAGATTGAAAAATCCGGTGAAAATGAGGGATGCTATTTTGTATTAGAGCAATTGAAGGAGCCTATGATCATTGAAGAAGAGGAAGAAGTGGTTGAAGACTTAGGAGATGCGGAACCTCCTTGGGAACTTAGAGTCGAAGAGAACCTCTCCAAAATGATTGAATTTGATGTTGAGGAGGAGAGTGCACAACCTCCAAAACAATTTTTAAATGAAGACTTGGAAGGAATGGAGCAAGAATTGAGTCCCCTTGGAGATGAAGATCATGCATCCAATTTACTTGGTGGTGAATCCTTTGAGTTTTAAGAACTTTCTCCTAATAAGATAGAAAGCAATGTGGAGGTAGATTTCTCTCAACCTCTCATTTATAATTTGAGTGATGGAGAAGAGTTAGATGAAATTGATGAACAAAGGATTGAAAGTGAAGAAGTTTGTAAAGAGGTGAAGGTTGATAAGGAAGACTATAAGCAAGTAGAGCTTGTAAGGATATTAGAGACAGCCCTCCCCAAGCCATCACCATCCATTCTTTCATTCAAGTGGGTAAATTCCTTATACTTAAGCTTTATAATTCCTCTTGAATATGGTTTGCTTAAGACGGAAGGTCAACTTAGAAATATTTGTGGCTTTTAGAGCAAGAGGGAGATGGTTATGGTGACATGTTCAAAGCATAATAGCAAGGGTTGATATAGTACTAGATTGCTTGGGTTTAGGAGGATGTTTGGTCGCTTACATTAGAATTCTAAAGTCATGCCACCCGGATGGACTAATAATGATCAACTTCAAGACGGGCGTAAAAATAAAGTGTGGGATCCCGGATCGCACAAGGAGAATCAATTTTGGGAGCCCCAAGCTTGTGAAGAACTCCATCAACACTTGGTGCAATGATGAACGGATTATTGATGGTATAGAATTTCTCTAATGAGATCTCGTTGCAAGTATAGTTTCTAAACCAAACAATAGTCCTTTCATACAAAAGATTGTTTGTCATAAGTACAAACCCCTAAATTTATAAACCGAAGTATTGGAACCTCGGGTCGTTCTCCCTGGGATTTGCAATAAAGTGTCTTGTTATTGGTTATGGAGTATGTTTTGGGGTTTTTTGAGATTTTAGACAAGAAACATAAATGGCAAAAGAAATAAGCTAACAACTAACAAAGCTCTTGGTAAGGTATGAGAACTAGAAGTCCTATCCTAGTTATCCTCCTCAATTGTGACCACAAATTGTCCATTGCTACGACTTAGTTAACCTCTAACCATGGAGGAAAGTCAAGTGGATGAATTAACTTGATTCTACAAGTCCTAGCCAATTCCCAAGGGAAAGACTAACTTTAGTGGTATCCAAATCAATTAGCAACTTCTAATTATCAATCAACAAAGAAATTAGATAACTCAAGCGTCACTAATTACTCTACCTAGGCCAAGAGGAATAAAATCTACACTAAAATCCAACCAAGCATTTCATCAAACACTTGGAAGGCATAAAAGGAAAGCTTAGGAAATTGGCAACAAAAATAGAATCTAACCACAATTATTACAAAGAATTAACAACAACAATCAAAAGAAGCACAATTACTATGAATTACCTCTAATTGAATTGAAAGAGAATAGAAAGAACAAGAGTAGATCTGCAACAAAGCATAGAAATAAACTAGAAGAGATTAGAACAAAAGAATAGAGGAATCATGAATGTAACAACAAAGAATTAAGAAGAAGAAGTAGAAGAAAGCATGAATCAAAACCTAGATCTAAGAACTAAACCTAAACCTAATCCTAATTCTAGAGAGAAGAGAGAGCTTCTCTCTCTAGAAACTAACTCTAAACTAATCCTAATGAGTGTAAATGATGCTAAGTGTGTGAATGATGATGATTCCCCTTCAATGCTTGGTCCTTATATGCATTTTGGCGCCAAAGTTGGTTTTAAACCGGGTCCCACAGCTCTCAGAAATTGCTGGGCACGTTTTCTATTAAAAAATCACGTGCGGAGACCGGTGCGTACGCATACAGTGCGCGTGTGCATCCCTGAAGATTTCGCGATCCACGCGTGCACGTACAGTGCGCGTGCACGTGGATGAAGATATCCAAATCTTTAGCTTTTTCATGTGTTCTCCACTTGCATGCTTTCGTCTTCACTCCTTTGATTCATTCCTAGCCTTTTCAACCTGAAATCACTTAACAAACAAATCAAGGCATCTAGTGGAATCAAAGGTGAATTAAGATCATCAAATTAAAGGTCTAAAAAGCATATTTTCACACTTAAGCACAAATTAGGAGACAATCATGAAACCATGCTATTTCATTGGATAAATGTGGGTAAAAGGTCATAAAATCTCCTAAATCAAGCACAAGATAAACCCTACAAATGGGGTATATCAACCTCCCCACACTTAAACCAAGCATGTCCTCATGCTTAAACCAAGAGAAAGCAAAGGGTGTCAACATTTATTCAATGAAATCTAACTAAATGCAACCTAAACTATATGCAACTATCTACATGAATGCACTTGCTTGGTCAAAATAAATCAATTCCCAAGAGAACATATATAAGCACAAGGTCTAAGGGTATTAATAACCATGCCAAACCACAATTGAATTGAAGCTATTAAATATTTTTACAAACTTGCATGAAGAGATGATCATAGGTGAAAACATGTAATTGAGTCATCGAACCCTCACCGGTAGTGTTTGCACTCTATTCGCTCAAGTATTTAGGGTTGATTCACTCAATTCTCCCCTAATCATGCTTTCTAATATTTGTTTTTTTTCTAACAATCAACATATATTTCATGTATGCATACACATATCATGAGGTTTTTTCATTGGTTGTAGTGGGGCTAGGGTCAAGGTAAGATACATATTTGGTCAAGTGGACTTGAAATTTGAATCTTTGATAAGCTTAAACTTCCCACCTAACCTATGACATCCTATACAATTCCAAACTAACCTAACTACCCATTTTTCACTTTTTTTCTTCTCATACTCATGCATTTTCTTTTCATTTCACAACACATATGCATTGATTTTATTGAACTTTACTTTGGGACATTTTGTCCCCTTTTTATTTCTTTTTTTTTCTTTTCCATATTTTTTTTCTTTTGTCTTTCTCATTTTTTTCTTTCTTTCGAACTATATACAAGAACATCAATGCATAAGGTCTAACATTTGATTAATACATGAGCATATACCCAATTCCCAATATTTACAACAAAAATACAAAAATACCCTTTTTATTCACCCAATATCCCAAGTTTTCCCACACTTGAATGACACACACACTAGCCTAAGCCAATCAAAGATTCAAATAGAGGACTTTTATTATTTTTTACTTTAGGGCTTGTAATGTGCTAAATTAAGAACAAAGTGGGTTAATCGTAGGCTCAAATTGGCTAATAATGGAAGATAAAAGGTAAGGCTATTTGGGTAAGTGAGCTAAATGAAATGATGGCCTCAATCATATAAATGCATGAATACACAAAATAATGGAAATAAAGAATCAAACAAATCAAAGATTACAATAATAGAAAGAGAATAATGCTCACAAGAAGGAAAATAAGTGGTTATAAGATGTAACCACACCATTAGACTCAAAACTCGCAAGCTTGTGTTCTTAGCTCAAAAATATGGTCCACAATATATATATATAATTCAAGCAAGTTCTATGAAAGGTTTTTATTCAAATCAATTGGTGCCCTATAGATAGAAATCTTAAAAAATTTCATTATTTTGACTAAGCTTATTATGTATATATATGCAAAAATAAGAAAATGCAAGTAAAAAATCCTAAAAACCTAAAATGAAATGCAAAAGTGTGAGATTAGAAATTTCTCACCCAAAATCGTCGACTGGTTGGACGACCTCCCTACACTTAAAAGTTTGCACTGTCCTCGGTACATTCAAAGATGAACAAGGGGGTACGACGACTCTCCGGGTTGCTACTTTCAGCTGGTAGGTCAACCGGTTGCTGCATGTTCTTTGTCTTGCTTCTATTTTTGCTTGTGGTGCATTGTCATGAAAAGTATAAAATAACACCATAAGATGAGAAAATACAAAAGTAAGGAAGCATACATTGTTGGAATGAGGTACTAATCACTAGAATTGAGTGAGTGAATTAGTGTGACATTAATGACAAAAAGGTGTGTGAATTCTAAATTGGGCACCTTTTAGAATACACATTAGCATAAAAAGTGATGTCACAAAAGAAGCATGCACTTCACTTATCCAAGTGTGCTTGAGATGCTTTAAGTAAACTTGTAAGGTAAGACAAGCATTAAAGAAGCACAAAAGTATCCAAGCCAAATATATATGGATGCATATGATCAAGAAGCACAATGCATTAAGATAAATGCTCAACATCCAATATCAAGAGATTGCCTAATCAAAGAATAGGGTTCAAATCACATGGTAGCCAAATCATGCAATTCAAGAAGAGTTAAAAGCTCGAAGGTGATTCTCATCACTTGGTATTTTAAAAAAAGTAAGCATGAAGAACTTAAAATCAAGTAGCAAAATATAAACTCAATAATAACATCCAACAATGAACATCTAAAAACATTCATGCTAAAATAGCGTTTAGGCAATAAGAGGCAGCAATGTATAGTAAACAAAATCAATAATCCAACACTTATAATGAAATGAAAAACTAAACTAAAACTAAACTAATTAACTAACTAACTAACTAATTAACTAACTAAAATAAATGGTTATCAATGGTGTTTGGAAGTGTTGGATGAGGGGTAGAAGAAGGGAAGAAGACAAGAGAAGGAAAGAAATGGAAATAGGAGAAGAAAAGAAATGTAATGAAGGGAGGACATCCGCGCGTACGCGTGCATAGCGCGCGCGCGTGGATGGTGGTGCAATGGATGCGACGCATACGCGTACATGGCGCGTCCGTGTCGATGGCTTATTTCGAGAGTGATGTGTACGCGTCAGGTGCGCGTACACGTGAGTGGTTTCGTGCCAAAGGCACAATGCAGGCGCAGCGTTCACACAACTCTCGGGTTTTTGGCTTGGGGGTGGAATTTCTCAATCCACGCGTACGCGTACATGGCGCGTCTGTGTGGAGGGGCGAAAATGCTTAATACACGCGTACATGTGCAGTGCGCGTACGCGTGGATGGTGCTCTATTTTTCAAAATTTTTCTATGTTTTTGCACCAATCCAAGCATTCTAAACCTCCAAACAGCTACCAAAACACCATAAAACTTTATTTAACATACTAAACTACCAAATAAACTCAACAAACAAAACAAAACATGAATTTAAACTAATTCTATCAATATGTACAAAAGAGAAAAATGAAAAGATTTTACCATGGTGGGGTGTCTCCCACCTAGCACTTTTGTTTATTATCCTTAAGTTGGACTTATGGGGAACTCCTCTCAAGGTGGCTTGTGCTTGAATTCATCTTGGAACTCCCAGCAATGCTTGGTTCTCCATTGTGCCCCAAGATTTTTCATGGATTGAGCCAAGTGTTGATGGAATTCTTCACAAGCTTGGGGCTCCCAAAGTTGATCCTCTTTTTGTAATCTGGGATCCCACACTTTATTTTCACACCCGTCTTGAAGTTGATCATCATTATTAGTCCATCCGGGTGGTAGGCACGATGAATTCTCAATGAAGTGACCAAGCATTTTCCTAGACCCAAGCGATCTAGCTCTATACCAACCTTTACAATGCCAACCACTAACCATCTCCCTTTTGCTTTTAAAGCCACAAATATTTCTAAGTTGACCATCCATCTCAAGCAAACCATATTCAAGGGGAATTATAAAGCTTAAGTATAAGGAATTTACCCACATGAATGAAAAAATTGATGGTGGTGGCTTGGGGAGAGGTATCTCCAATGTCCTTGCAAGCTCTACTCCCTTATATTCTTCCTTGATTGCCTCCACCTCTTCACAAACTTCTTCAACTTCAATCCTTTGTTCATCAATTTCATCCAACTCTTCTCCATCACTCAAATCATAAATGGGGGGTTAAGAGAAATCTACCTCCACATTGCTTTCTATCTCATTGGGAGAAGGTTTTTCACTTGCAAAGGATTCACCACCAAGAAGATTGGATGCATGGTCTTCATTACCAAGGGAACTCAATTCTTGCTTCACTCATTCCAAGTCTTCATTCAAAAATTGTTTTGGAGGTTATGCACATTCCTCCTCAACATCAAATTCATTCTTCTTGGGAGGGCTCTCTTCAATTCTAGGTTCCAATGGTGGTTCTGCATCTCCTAAGTCTTCAACCACTTCTTCCTCTTCTTCAATGAGCATAGGCTCCTCTAATTGTTCTAACACAAAGTGGCATTCCTCCTTCTCCACCGGACTTTCCAATCTCTCCTTCATACTATGCTCTTCTTTTGATCCTCCACATGTGACCATGGGATTGCTTTGAGTTCTCAAGCATTGGGAGGCTAAAGTGATTACTACCTTGGTCAAGGTAGCCACGAATTCTAGTGTCTTCCTTTGTATTTCTCCTTGCCCTTGAAGTATAAGGCTAAGAATTTCATCCATTGAGGATTGGAGTGGATAGGAGGGTTCGTTGTCTTGGAGAAATGATTCATAATAGGAAGGTGGTTCTTCTTGGTAAGGATGTGGTGGTGTATATTGAGGTGGTTCTTGGGGGTATTGATATTGGAATGGTGGCTCCATGTATGGCTCATGTGGTTCAAAAGGTGGTTGATATGGTGGATATGAATTAGGGTCATATGGAGGTGTTTGGTGAAAAGAGGCTTGTGAGTATGGTTGAGGTTCATGTTGAGGATATGACTGATAGGCATATGGTGGTGGTAATTGAAAATGATAAGGGGATTCACCATAGCCATTGGATTGATATGCATCAAAGAATGGCTCTTGTTCATAGTGTATTGGTGGAGGTTGTTGCCATGAAGATTGATCATGTACATATGGCTCCTCCCACCTTTGATTGTCTCATCCTTGATACACATCTTCATTGAAGTTCTCATTTCCTACAACATAGTTGTAATCACACTCATAGCCAAGGTGAGAATTCATGATGAAAATAGAAAATAAAGACAAAAGCTAATACGAAATAATGAAACAAAGTCCTAAACTAGCAAAAACTAGCAAGCAAGCCAAAAATCAAGCTATTCACAATATTCACATATATACAATAACCAATAACACAACACCATTGCAATTCCCCGGCAACAGTGCCATTTTGATGATTGGATTATTGATGGTATAGAATTTCTCTAATGAGATCTCGTTGCAAGTATAGCTTCTAAACCAAACAATAGTCCTTTCATACAAAAGATTGTTTGTCACAAGTACAAACCCCTAAATTTATAAACCGAAGTATTGGAACCTCAGGTCGTTCTCCCTAGGAATTGCAATAAAGTGTCTTGTTATTGGTTATGGAGTATGTTTTGGGGTTTTTTGAGATTTTAGACAAGAAACATAAATGGCAAAATAAATAAACTAACAACTAACAAAGCTCTTGGTAAGGTATGAGAACTAGAAGTCCTATCCTAGTTATCCTCCTCAATTGTGACCACAAATTGTCCATTGCTACCACTTAGTTAACCTCTAACCATGGAGAAAAGTCAGTGGATGAATTAACTTGATTCCACAAGTCCTAGCGAACTCTTAAGGGAAAGACTAGCTTTAGTGGTATCCAAATCAATTAGCAACTTCTAATTATCAATCAACAAAGGAATTAGATAACTCAAGTGTCACTAATTACTCTACCTAGGCCAAGAGGAATAAAATCTACACTAAAATCCAACCAAGCATTTCATCAAACACTTGGAAGGCATAAAAGGAAAGCTTAGGAAATTGGCAACAAAAATAGAATCTAACAACAATTATTACAAAGAATTAACAACAACAATCAAAAGAAGCACAATTATTATGAATTACCTCTAATTGAATTGAAAGAGAATAGAAGGAACAAGAGTAGATCTACAACAAAGCATAGAAACAAACTAGAAGAGATTACAACAAAAGAATAGAGGAATCATGAATGTAACAACAAAGAATTAAGAAGAAGAAGAAGAAGAAGAAGAAGAAAGCATGAATCAAAACCTAGATCTAAGAACTAAACCTAATCCTAATCCTAATTCTAGAGAGAAGAGAGAGCTTCTCTCTCTAGAAACTAACTCTAAACTAATCCTGATGAGTGTAAATGATGCTAAGTGTGTGAATGATGATGATTTTCCTTCAATCCTTGGTCCTTATATGCATTTTGGCGCCAAAGTTGGTTGTAAATTGGGCCCCACAGCTCTCAGAAATGGCTGGGCACGTTTTCTATTGAACAATCACGTGCGGAGACCAGCGCGTATGCGTACAGTATGTGTGCGTGTCCCTGAAGATTTCGCGATCCACACGTGCTCGTACAGTGCGCGTGCGCGTGGATGAAGATATCCAAATCTTTGGCTTTTTCATGTGTTCTCCACTTGCATGCTTTCCTCTTCACTCCTTTGATTCATTCCTAGCCTTTTCAACCTGAAATCACTTAACAAACAAATTAAGGCATCTAGTGAAATTAAAGGTGAATTAAGATCATCAATTTAAAGGTCTAAAAAGCATATTTTCACACTTAAGCACAAATTAGGAGACAATCATGAAACCATGCTATTTTATTGGATAAATGTGGGTAAAAGGTCATAAAAATCTCCTAATTCAAGCACAAGATAAATCCTACAAATGGGGTTTATCATGCAACTAATAAGGAATCTTGGGGCACAATGGAGGACCAAGCATTGGTGGATGTTCAAAGATAGCTTCAAGCACAAGTCACCTTGATAAGAAGCTCCCCATAAATCCAACTTAAGGACAATAAACAAAAGTGCTAGGTGGGAGACACCCCACCATGGTAACTTCTTTTCATTTTTCTCTTTTGTACATATTGGTAATTAGTTTGAATTTCTTATTTTTATTAGTTTGTTGAGTTTATTTGGTAGTCTATCATGATTGAATAAGGTTTTATGGTGGTTTGGTAGCTGTTTGGAGGTTTGGAGTGCTTGGATTGGTGCAAAAACATAGAAAAATTTTGAAAAATAGAGCACCACCCACGCGCACGCGCACGCCACGCGTACGCTTGCATCAAGCATTTTCTCCTATCCACGCGCACGCACCATGCACGCGTATGCGTGGATACTAAATTTCCACCTTTCAGCCAGAAACCGAGAGTTACGCGTGCACTGTGCGAACATTGCGCCTGAGGCACAAACCAACCCATGCGTAAGCGTGATGGACACGTACGTGTCCTCTCTCAGGTCTACCATGCACGCGTACACATGACCTGCTCGTACGCGTTGCGTCCATTGCACCATCATCCATGCGCACGTGCCATGCACGCGTACGCGTGGATGCCCTTCCTTCACTACACTTCTTTTCTTATCCTCTTTCCATTTCTTTCACTCTCTTTTCTTCTTCCCTTCTCCTATCCCTCATCCAACACTTCCAAACAACATCTATAACCACTTCTTTTAGTTAGTTGGGTTAGCTAGTTAGTAACTTAGTTTAGTTTTCATTTTATTTTCTCTTTTTTCATAATAAGTTTTGGATTATTGATTTAGTTTACCATATATTGCTGCTTATTACTAATTGAATGCTATTTTAGCATAATCATTTTGTTATTCATTGTTGGACTCTATCATTGAGGTCATATTTTGCTACTTAGTTTTGAGTTCTTTATGCTTACCTTTTGTGAACACCAAGTGATGAGAATTGCCTTCGAGCTTGTAACTCTTCTTGAATTGCATGATTTGGCCACCATGTGATTTGAACCCTAATCTTTGATTAGGAAATTTCTTGATAGATGTTGTGCATTTATCTAAATGCATTGTGCTTCATGATCATATGCATCCATATGCTTTTAGCTTGAATGCTCTCATGCCTCTTTAATGCTTGTTTTACCTTACAAGTTTACTTAAAGCATCTCAAGCACACTAGGATACGTGAAGTGCATGCTTCTTTTGTGACATCACCTTTTATGCTAATGTGTGTTCTAAAAGGCACCTAATTTGGGACTCACATCCCTACTATCATAAATGTCACACTAATTTACTCACTCAATCCTAGTGATTTACCTCATTCCAATAATTATGCTTCCTTGCTTTGGTATCTCCTTATCTTACGGTGTTATTTTCTACTTCTCATGAATGATGCACCACAAGCAAAAATAGAAGCGACAGAAAGAACACACAGCAACCGGTTGATCTACTAGCTGAAGGTAGCATTCCGGAAAGTCGCCATACCCCCTTGCTCATCTTTGAGTGCACCGAGGACGGTGCAAACTTTTAAGTGTGGGGAGGTCATCCGATCATTCGGCGTTCATGGGTGACAAGTTTCTAATCCCAACACTTTTGCATTTCATTTTTGGTCTTTTATAGGATTTTTGTTTCCATTTTTCTTATTTTTGCATATATATACACAATAAGCTTAATCAAAATAATGAAATTTTTTAAGATTTCTATCTATAGGGCATTTCAATTGAGTTGAGTGAAAACTTTTCATAGAACTTGCTTGAATTATATATATATATATATATATATATATATATATATATATATATATATATATATATTGTGGAATATGATTTTTGAGCTAAGAACACACAACCTAGTGAGATTTGAGCCTAATGGTGTGGTTACATCTTATAACCACTTATTTTCCTTCTTGTGTGCATTATTCTCTTTCTATGATTATAATCTTTGATTTGTTTGATTCTTTATGTCCATTATTTTGTGTATTCATGCATTTATATGATTAAGGCCATCATTTCATTTAGCTCACTTACCCAAATAGCCTTACCTTTTATCTTTCATTGTTAGCCAATTTGAGCCTACGATTGACCTACTTGTTCTTAATTTAGCACATTACAAACCTTGAAGTGAAAAACAATAAATGTCCTTATTTGGATCTTTGATTAGCTTAGGCTAGTGTGAGTGTGTAACATTCAAGAGTGGAAAAACTTGGGACCTTGGTTGAATAAAAGGGTAATTTTGTATTTTTGTTACAAATATTAGGAATTGGGTACATGCGTATGTATTGATTAAATGTATAGACCTTATGCATTGATGTTCTTGTATATAGTTTGAAAGAAAGAAAAATAGAAAAAGAAAGAAAAAGAAAAAGAAACAAAAAGAAGAGTATGGAAAAGAAAAGAAAAAAAAATAGAAAAAAAGAAAGAAAAAAATGAAAAAGGAAGAAATAAAAAGGGGACAAAATGCCCCAAAGTAAAGTTCAATAAGAATCAATGCATATGGGTTGTGATCAAGAAAAGGAAATGCATGAGTATGAGAAAAAGTGAAAAATGGGTAGTTAGGTTAGTTTGGAATTGTATAGGATGTCATAGGTTAGGTGGGAAGTTTAAGCTTATCAAAGATCCAAATTTCAAGCTCACTTGACCAAATATGCATCCTACCTTGACCCTAGCCCCATTACAACCTATGAAAAGACCTCATAATACTTGTATGCATGCATGGAATAAATGTTAATTGTTAGATGAAAAATAAATCTTGGAAAGCATGATTAGGAGAGAATTGAGTGAATCAACCCTAAACACTTGAGCGAATAGAGTGCAAACACTTCCGGTGAGGGATCGATTGCTCCATTACATGTCTCTACTCAAGATCATCACTTTTCTTGCAAGTTTATAAAAATATTTAATAACTCAATTCAATTGTGGATTAGACTTGCTAGTCCTAGGCCCTTGTGCATATATGTTCTCTTGGGAATTGATTTACTTTGGCCAAGCAATTACATTCATTTAGATAGTTGCATATAGGTAGATTGCATTTAGTTAGATTCCATTGAATAAATGTTGATATCCTTTACTTTCTCTTGGTTTAAGCATGAGGACATGCTTGGTTTAAGTGTGGGGAGGTTGATAAACCCCATTTTTAGGGTTTATCTTGTATTGATTTTAGGGGATTTTATGACCTTTTACCCGCATTTATTTAATGAAATAGCATGGTTTCATGATTGTCTCCTAATTTGTGCTTAAGTGTGAAAACATGCTTTTTGGGCCCTTAATTGCCAATTTTGATTCATCTTTGATTCCACTAGATGCCTTGATTTGTGTGTTAGTGATTTTAGATTGAAAAGGCTAGGAATAGATCAAAGGAATGGAGAGAAAAGCATGCAAAGTAGAGAAATCATGGAAAAGCAAGGATTTGGGATGCTGAGATCCACGCGCACGCGCAACAGACGCACACGCGTGGACTGTGACGTCGCATGGCGATGCGTACGCGCACATGACACGTACACGTGAATGGAAATTTGTCAAGCGACGCGTACATGTGAGGTGCGCGTACGCGTCGATGTTCGCACGTGACCCACTTAAAGTGAATCCGCTAGGGGTGAATTCTGGGCTTCCCAGGCCCAAATCCAACTCATTTCTGATGCTATTTAAACCAAGGAATGAAAAAGAATCAATATACTTTTAGACATTAATTTACTTTAGATTAGTTTAGTTTAGTTTTAGAGAGAGAATCTCTCACTTCTCTCTAGAATTAGGATTAGGTTAGATCTAGATTAGAATCTCTTAGATCTAGGTTAATTTCATGCTTTGATTTACTTTTCCTTTTGTAATTCTTCTTCTTCTACCTTTCCTCTTTCTAATTTTGCATCTAATTCTTGTAATTCTTTACTTTTATGTTGATGCTCTTCTATTTCTCTTTCAATGCAATTTATGATTGATGTTCCTTTATTGTTGAATTGCTTAATTCATGTTGTTTACTTTTATTGCCTTTTATGTGTTTCATGAAATGCTTCTTTTAGCTTTAGTGTAGATTTTTCTCCTCTTGGCTTTGGTAGAGTAATTAGTGACTCTTGAGTTATCTAATGCCTTTGTTAATTAAAGATTAGAAGTTGCTAGTTAATTTGAATGCCTCTAAAGCTAGTCTTTCCTTAGGAGTTGATTAGGACTTGTGGAATCAAATTGATTCATCCACTTGACTTTCCTCCATGGTTAGAGGTTAACTAAGTGGGAGCAATGGACAATTTGTTGTCACAATTGAGAAGGATAACTAGGATAGGACTTCTAATTCTCATTCCTTACCAAGAGCTTTTCTAGTTATTAGTTTATTTCCTTTGCCATTTATATTCTTGCCTATTATCCCCAAAACCCCAAAATACATCTCATAACTAATAACAAGGCACTTTATCGTAATTCATAGGGAGAACGACCCGAGGTTTAAATACTTCGGTTTATAATTTTAGGGGTTTGTACTTGTGACAAACAAATTTTTTTATGAAGGGATTAGTGTTGGTTTAGAAACTATACTTCGACGAGATTTTATTTGTGAAATTCTAAATCGTTAAAAATCCGTTCATCACGTGGTCCTACCAAGAGAAAGAGACGAGAAGAGGGGGACTGATCTCCAAGTAGGTGAAACTTGGATAGCATAAACGCGTACGTCATGCCAAAGTCAAAGAGATGGCACTATACAGAGACATGAAACTCGGGCTCGTGTGAAACGTAGATGCGGGTCCATAGCGTCCTCCAAATGAAGACTCCGTCCCTCACTGTGTCCTTATAGCTCAGAATTAGACGAAACTCGTAGAACTCCTCTACCGATCCCATCTGGAGAGGGGGGAAAAAGAAAGAAAAGAAGGGTGAGAACTTAAAGTTCTCAGCAAGGTAAAAAAAAGGAGCCTAAGATCTTTGTCTCTAAGTTGTCGTGAAATGGAAAAAGAACAAACACAGAAACACAAGGCACAAATATATGCAACAAGTAAGTAGAATAAACAATTATGAAATGGCAATAAATAATTCAAAGAAAGTTCATATGTGCAAACAAGATGATGCATGACTGTTCCTAGTGCAGGCCATGAGCTCATGTGTCGTTTGTCTACCCGAAACCCAACGTTACTCGGGGTGAACCCTGAATATGGTTTCTTTACCGTGCCAGTTGGTGCACGAAATTGTGATTACACTTTTCACAACTCCGCACAACTAACCAGCAAGTGCACTGGGTCGTCCAAGTAATACCTTACGTGAGTAAGGATCGATCCTACGGAGATTGTCGGCTTGAAGCAAGCTATGATTATTTTGTAAATCTTAGTCAGGAGATTAATGATAAAAATGATTTTTTTTATGAAAAGTAAATAACATGAAATAAATGGTACTTGTGATTCAGTAATGAGAAACAGGTTGAGGTTCCGAAGATGCTCTGTCATCTGAATCTCTGCTTTCCTACTGTCTTCTTCTCCAAACACGCATGGCTTGCTTCAATGGCAAGTTGTATGATCCTCTCGGATGAAAAATACCAGGTACAATCTCTGCACGGCTAATCAACTGTCGGATTTCTCGTCTTGGATGAAAAATACCATGTACAGCTACCGCACGGCTAATCATCTGTCGGTTCCCACTAGCGTCGGAATAGGACCCTTGTCCTTTTGCACACTGTCACTGCGCCTAACATTCGCAGGTTTGAAACTCGTCACAGTCATCTCTTCCCGGATCCTACTTGGAATACCACAGACAAGGTTTAGACTTTCTGATCCCAGGAATGCTGCCAATTGGTTCTAGCCTATACCACGAAGGTTCTAACCTCCGGACTCGGTCCGTGGATTAGAAACCCAAGAGATACGCACTCAAGCTATTGCCCAATGACTACGTTGAGCTCAGATAGAACGGGAGTGGTTGTCAGGCACGCGTTCATAGGTTGAGGATAATGATGGGTGTCATGGATCATCATATTCTCTATATTGAAGTACGAGTGAGTATCTTAGAATGGAATCAAGCGTGATTGAATAGAAAACAGTAGTAATTACATTAATCCATTGAAACACAGCAGAGCTCCTCACCCCCACCTATGGGGTTTAGAGACTCATGCCGTAGAAGATACAATATGAAGTGTAAAATATCATGAGTTGCAAAATAAATCTCCAAAAGTAGTTTTTATATTAAACTAGTAACTTAGATTTACAGAAAACGAGTAACTAAGTGCAGATAGTGCAGAAATCCACTTCCGGGACCCACTTGGTGCGTGTCTAGGCTGAGTGATAAACCACTATTTTATGGTTTATCTTGTGCTCAATTGAGTGGATTTTATCAATCTTTCATACACTTGTTCATACAAAATGCATGGTTTTACAATTTCCTTCCCGATTTTGTGCTATGATTGAAAACTTGCTTCTTTGGCCTTAACTTTGCTATGTTTAAATCCTCTTTTATTACCATTCGATGCCTTGATATGTATGTTAAGTGATTTTAGAGATTATAGGGCAGGAATGGCTTAGAGGATGGAAAGGAAGCATGCAAAAGTGGAAGGAATACAAGAAACTGAAGGAACTGCTAAAGCTGTCCAGCCTGACCTCTTGGTACTCAATTGACCATAAATTGAGCTACAGAGATCCAAATGAAGTGGTTTCAGTTGCGTTGGAAAGCTAACATCCAAGGCTTCGCAACGATATATAATTTGCCATAGCTTCCCCAAAGCCAGGTGACGCGCACGCGTGGATCACGCGGACGCGTGACCTGGCAAAAACCCAATCCACGCTAACGCGTGGACGACGCTTCTGCGTGACTTTACAGTGACCTGTACGTACCAGCAATTTTTGGGCTTTTTTGACCCAGTTTTCGGCCCAGAAAATACAGATGTAGTTTTAGAGAGAGAAAGGTTCTCTCCTCTCTCTTAGGATTTAGGATTAGGATTTAGGATTTCTATTATGATTAGGCTACTTCTCTTCATTCCAGGTTCAATGTTCCTTTAATTTATTTTCTACTTTTATTTATTCTATTACTTTAATTGTAATTTATCTTTTCAATTTGGCTTATGAACTTCATGTTAGAGTTGATTTCTTCATTTAATATAATTTGAGGTATTTCAGATTTAAGATTTCTTTCTTTTATTTATATTACTGCTGCTTCCAATCTGAAGGTATTTTTATTCGAGTATATTTTCTCTCTTTTTCCTTTGGTTAAGTAATTGGTAACATTTGAGTTATCAGACTCAGCAGTTGATTGAAAATTGGGAATTGCTGATTGATTTGGATCGCTCTAAAGCTAGTCTTTCCACAGGAGTTGACTAGGACTTGAGGATCAAATTGATTGGTCCACTTGACTTTCCTTTATTTAGTAAGGGTTAACTAAGTGGGAGCAATAACAATTCTTATCACACCTGATAAGAATAACTAGGATGGGATTTCCAGTTCTTATACCTTGCAAGAGATTGTTATAATTATTAATTTATCTTTCTTGCCATTTAAATTAATTGTTCCTTATTTCAAAAACCCAAAAATATACACTTTTCCATAACCAATAATAAATCATACTTCCCTGCAATTCCTTGAGAAGACGACCCGAGGTTTAAATACTTCGGTTATAAATTTTATTGGGTTTTGTTACTTGTGACAACCAAAATTTTTGTACGAAAGGATTCTCTATTGGTTTAGAAACTATACTTACAACGCGATTATAATTTTACAAAATTCTTTACCAGCAGAAGTCCGTTCGTCAAAATGGCGCCGTTGCCGGGGAATTGCAAACGTGTGCCTTATTATTGGTTATTGTAAATATTTGCTTTTTGCTTGTTTATTTGTTTTTATTTTTGTTTTTATTTTTGCTTTTTCGTAAATTAAGAGGTTATTGGTTTTTATTTAGTTATTAAAATTTTTGAAAATAATGTTCCTTGTTCTTTCTTGATTTTCAAGTTGTTCTTCGTGTTCATCTTGACCTTCAAGTTGTTCTTGGTTGTTTTCTTCGTTTTGATCTAAAAATTTTAAGTTTGATGTCATTTTATTATTTTTCTCTTTCCTCATTAAATTCAAAAATATCTTTTCTCTTTATTTTAATTGATTTTTTTTGAAAATTACAAAAAAAAAAATTCAGATTTTTATTTTAAAATTTTTATCTTATCTTATCTTAGTTTTAAATTTCAAAATTCAAATCTTTTTCAAAAAAATCATATCTTTTTCAAAATATTATCTTATCTTATTTCAAAATCAAATTTCAAATTTCAATATTTAAATTCCAAAATTCAAAATTCAAATTTCAAAATTTAAATTTAAAATTTTAAAAATCAAACCTTTTCAAAATTTAAACATTTTTCAAATCTTTATCTTATATTGTTGTCAGTGTTTCTAGTTTTAGGAGTTTATTTTCGTTAATTTTTTTTAGTTTTTGTTTTTTATTTTCTCTTGCTACTATGAATTCTCACACCTCTGGTTTTAAGTTTGGTTCTAATGTTGTTGGAAGGAATGGAAGCTATAACAGGAACATACATCAAGGTCGGAACAATCAAAGTTGGAAGGAGCCACGAGGATCTGATCAACCCTTTCGGCAACAACACCTTCCAAGATACCATGGACAACGACCATCCTACAATGCATGCCCAGACATTAGATATGGTGGACCCCTTCATGACAACCAACATCCACCAAATTACTATGGTCAGGAGCCATTCCGAGGTGCATACCAAGATGATAGATTTTGTGGACCCCCTTGTAGTTACCAACAAGCCCCATCATATGCTTATGAACCACCTCCCCAACACACCTTTGAACCACCATACTCACAAGCCCCTTTACACCATTCACCTCCATATGACCCTAAGCCATATCCACCCCAACCTCCACTGGATGACAACACCCTTGGTGTTTTTCACCAAGGGCAAACAGAGCTTCATACCACACTTGCCTCTATCACTAGTCTCACATCTACTCTTCAAGCTCTTATATCCCTCATGGACCAATCTTCTACCTCGAATACTCAGCCCTCAAGCTCTGGTGCACCACCACCCTATATGGAAGACATCAAGGAGGAGTTTGATTTTGTACTAGAACAACTGGAGGAAGCCGTAATTATTGAAGAGGAAGAAGACTTCGGAAATACTGAACCTCCATGGGAAAGTCAAGTCCTAGAGCCTCCTTCCAAGAAATTTAAAATTGATGTTGAGGAGGGTGTACAACCTCCAAGGCATATCATGGTTGAAGACTTTGAAGGGGATGATCAAGAGATGGATTCAATCATTGATGAATTCTTATCTACATTTGAATCCTCTCCCATTGGACTAGATATGGAGATCAAAGAAGAAGAAGCACAACCTCCCATGCCCTTGGTGAACAATGAAGAAGAGATCGAATTGGAAGAAAGCTACCAAGAGGAAGAGGTTGAAATTGAAGAAGCTTACAAGGAGGTGGAAGAATTCAAAGAAGAGCTCAAGAGAATGGAGCTGGAAATCACCTTGCCAAAATTGTTGGAGACCTCTCCCCCGAAGTCATCACCGTCCATTCCTTCATTCAAGTGGGTAAATCTTTCATCTCTAAGCTTAATTAGCCCACTTGAATATGCTTTGCTTGAGACAGATGGGCAACTTAGAGCTCTTTGTGGCTATAAGAGTAAGAGGGAAATGGTTAGTGGTAGGAATTGTCATGCAAGGTTCAATATGGTTGCATGCTCCAAATTGAAACATAAGGGTTGGTATAAAGCTCAACTGAATGGGTCTAGGAATTTGTTTGGCTGCTTTAGTAAGAATTCAGATTGCTTGCCACCCGGTTGGAACAATAATGATCAACAAGAAGACGGGTGCAAAAGCAAGGTTTGGGATCCCCGAATTTGTTCTACCAATCAACACTCCTGGTGCCTTGTCACTTGCTTTAACTTGCTTGAAGGATCTATACAACTAGTGTGGGATCCCGGAGGATATTGGAATTGCAAACATTGGTGGGGATTACTGGATGAGTTCAAGCATAAGCCACCATAACAAGGAGCTCACCAATTGTCTAACTTAAGGCTTTAACTAAAAGTGCTAGGTGGAAGACAACCTACCATGGTATAATCGTTCTTTTTCAGTCTTAGTTTTATTTATTTTGTTTTATTTTTAGTTTTATTTTATTTTATTTTTTTCTTAGTGTTCATTCATAGTTCCTGCATCAGCATTTGCATTCTGCATAAAAAAAAAAAACGCACGCGACGCGTAAGCGTCGCTGACGCGTCTGTGTCATAGGTGCATTCGAAACATGGAAGAAAGAAGCAGAGAGTCACGCGAAAGCGTGGCTAGAGGTGTGCCTTAGGCACAAGCATGCCCACACAACCGCGTCAATGACGCGTCCGCGTCATTTTGAAAAAGCGCCTCCCACGCGACCGCGTGGCCCTGCAAAATTGACGTAAAGAGGTGTATGGCAGAGAGTTATGATGGAGTGGGGCTAGAATAGTGCTGGAAGCACAAGCCTTACCACATGAACGCGTGCCCCACGCGTCCGCGTCGTTTTTCAAAATATGGCTATTCACGTGATTGCGTCACCCACACGCCCGCGTCACCCAGATTTTTTACAAAATGCATATAAAACAGAAAGTTGTGCGTACGCGAGGCTGCACTCGCGCCAATAGCACAAATCAGGCCACACGATCGCGTGACCCCGCGTCCGCGTCACCTAAAAAATATCACACACCACGCGATCGCGTGACCCACGCATCCGCGTCACATGCGACGCACAGCTCATCAAGATCAACGCCTGCTATCTTGTCCTTTCTTTCCTAATCCTAATTTTCTCTTCTCCCTTTTTATTTCTTTCTTCTTTATTCTTTCTTACTTTCTTCTTCTTCATCTCTTTAACTTTTCATCCTTTTTCACTTTCATTCTATTTTACTTAATTTATTTGCATACTTTCATTCATTGCATTTTAATTTTGTGCATATTTTTATTTTCTTTTCTAAATTTATTATTTTTCCATTGATGTTAAAATTTTCTTATTCAAACTATTGCATTTTTTCTTGAATTATTATGGTGCTTCATGACTTGTTTTACTCTGACTGGGTATTATTCTTCATAAGTCAATGCTACTCCTTCATGATACTTATATTATCTTGCATTGACATGAACTTACACTATCTTGCATTACCCACACTCTCTCCCCCATTATTGTAATTCTTGCACTATTGATATGCCATTTGCTTCTATTGTTTTCTCACCTGCATGTTGTAGCTACCATGTAACTGAGACTCTCACTATTTGGCATTAACCCAATCATATTTTATTTGTTTCCTATCCTTGTTTCTGGGTTACTTTCCTTCTTTTTCCTCTTCTTTCAGGATGGCCACCGAGGAAGAGAAACAGAAACTTCTATATGGAGAAACAAACAAGTCCACCTGCACAATCTCTAGAGAAAACCATCAGTTGTAGTAGCCCGTCCACCTGCACATCTCAGCATGCACTAAGGACGGTGCAACCTTTAAGTGTGGGGAGGTCGATACCAATCTCCATGGGTTAGTTATTTTCTTTTCAACACCAATATTTTATTTTTTTTGTTTGTTCATTGTTGCATTTGCATGTTTGATTGCATATTTGTTTGATTTTGTGCATATTTTACCACTTGATTAAAGTAATATTTTCTTTTTCAAAAAACTTTTTATAGCATTTCACTAATTTGAATCAAAATTTTTATTGAACTTGTTTGAAGAAATATTATACTGGAACATGGTTTAGAGCTCGAACACACAACCTAGTGAGATTTTGAGCCTATTTGATTAGTTGCATCTTATCAACCAATATTTTATTTTTGGTGTGTGTTGTTCTCTCTAAAATTGTGATCTTTGTCTTGCTTAATTATATATTTCCATTGTTTTATGTATGCATGCACTTATATGATTGAGGCCTTTATTTCACTAAGCTTACATACCCATATGGCCTTACCCTTTCATTATCCTTTGCAAACCAATGTTGAGCCTATTATACCCCTTTGTTCTTTACTTTAGCACATCATTAACTCTATGCGGAAAATAATAATGTCCTTAATTTGAATCCTTGGTTAGCTTAGACTAGTGAAAGTACTCATGAATTAAGTGTGGGGAAATTCGGTTTGAAAACATTTGGTTTGAGAATTGAGTATGTTAGAATTTTCAGAAAATGTTAAAGAATGTTGAGAATATGTTCATGCATTCAATACCTTAATCATATGCATTGAAAAAGAAAAGAAAAAAAATAATTTTATAAAAATAACAAAAAAAATAGAAAAAAAAGAGGAAAAGAAAAAAAAGAGCAAATAAGTAAAAGGGGACAAAATGCCCCCAAAGTAAATGGTGAAAGCAATGCATATGTACTGTACTCGAAATTTGGATGCATGAATACGTGGAAGACATGATTAATGGATAGTTAGGCTTTATATTATGATTACATGGATTGTCCTAAGTTAGGTGGAAAGTTTAAGTTAATTAAGGATTCAGATTTTAGTTCACTTGACCAAATACATTCCTACCTTGACCCTAACCCCATTACAATCCTTAAAAGACCTCTTGATATGTGTATTTATGCATTAAATTTTTGTTGATTGGTAGAAGAAAAGCAAACCTTAGAAAGCAAGGTTAGTAGAGAATTGAGAGATCGAACCTTAAACACCTGAGCGATTAGAGTGCATACACTTCCGGTGGGGTTCGAGGCTCGATTCTTTGTTCCCGGCTTTCATGGGCTATTTTCTTCTGCAAGTTTACTTATACTTTATTTTGTAATTTGAAATAGTTAGATCCAGTGCATATTTATTCTTGGAGAATTTATTTACTTTTAAACCAAGTAGGTAAAAGCATCTTGCATATAGTTGCATTCATACAGATAGGTTGGATTTCATACATTCTTCCATTCCTCTTCACCCCTTTATAGCTTCTCTTGAGCTTAGCATGAGGACATGTTAATGTTTAAGTGTGGGGAGTTTGATAAACCACTATTTTACGATTTATCTTGTGCTCAATTGAGTGGATTTTATCAATATTTCATACACTTGTTCATACAAAATGCATGGTTTTACAATTTTCTTCCCGATTTTGTGCTACAATTGAAAACATGCTTCTTTGGCCTTAAATTTGCTATGTTTAAATCCTCTCTTATTACCATTCGATGCCTTGATATGTGTGTTAAGTGATTTCAGAGATTATAGGGTAGGAGTGGCTTAGAGGATGGAAAGGAAGCATGCAAAAGTGGAAGGAATACAAGAAACTGAAGGAACTGCTAAAGCTGTCCAGCCTGACCTCTTGGTACTAAATCGACCATAACTTGAGCTACAGAGGTCCAAATGATATGGTTCTAGTTGCGTTGGAAAGCTAACATCCGGGGCTTCACGACGATATATAATTTGCCATTGATTCCTCAAAGCTAGGTGACCTGCACGCGTGGATCACGCGGATGCGTGACCTGGCAAAAACCCAATCCACGCTAATGCGTGGACGACTCTTCCGCGTGACTTTGCAGCAACCTGTACGTACCAGAAATCACTGGTGGCGATTTCTAGGTTGTTTTTGACCCAGTTTTTGACCCAAAAAACACATATTAGAGGCTATAAAGTGGGGAAATCAATCCATTCATTCATTCAACAACAGAGACAACATTCATATTCATAATTTTAGGTTTTAGATGTAGTTTTAGAGAGAGAGAGAGAGAGGGGTTCTCTCCTCTCTCTTAGGATTTAGGATTAGGATTTAGGATTTCTATTATGATTAGGCTACTTCTCTTCATTCCAGGTTCAATGTTTCTTTAATTTATTTTCTACTTTTATTTATTCTATTACTTTAATTGTTATTTATCTTTTCAATTTGGCTTATGAACTTCGTGTTAGAGTTGATTTCTTCATTTAATATAATTTAAGGTCTTTCAGATTTAAGATTTCTTTCTTTTATTTATGTTACTACTACTTCCAATCTGAAGGCATTTTTATTCGAGTAGATTTTCTCCCTTTTTTCTTTGGTTAAGTAATTGGTAACACTTGAGTTATCAGACTCAATAGTTGATTGAAAGTTTGGAATTGCTGATTGATTTGGATCGCTCTAAAGCTAGTCTTTCCACAGGAGTTGACTAGGAGTTAAGGATCAAATTGATTGGTCCACTTGACTTTCCTTTATTTAGTAAGGGTTAACTAAGTGGGAGTAATAACAATTCACATCACACCTGATAAGGATAACTAGGATGGAATTTCCAGTTCTTATACCTTGTAAGAGATTTTTATAATTATTAATTTATCTTTCTTTCCATTTAAATTACTTGTTCCTTATTTCAAAAAGGAAAAACTACCAAAAATACCCATGAAGTTTATGAACGCTGACAAAAGTACCCATAAACTAAGGAAATTAACGCTGTACCCATGAAAGATGGGTTCCGTATGACAAAAGTATCCAAATCTTAATTTTTGGTTGATTTTTTAATAAAATTCCTAAACTACCCTACACTCAACCTCAACTCACTTTTTCAACCTTTCATAACTCAATTTATACCAACTCTTGCCATGGAGTCCAAAACTACTCCTACAACAAACCAGACCGAAATCAATGGTAGTAGTGGTGGTGGTAGAGGATCGGACCTCAACCGATTCACTCATAAGTTTATAATTCATACCCAAACCAAATTAACCAAACACCAAAAAATACTCAAAACATAAAAATTTTCAAATCCATTCATCCAATTTGAAATTTATTTCAGCAAAAATCAGAAGTAGAAGTAGCCATCAATTGGATCTTCTATAAATCAATCTCAGCCTTCATAAAAAAATAGAAGCAGATTTAAAAAAAAATAGAACAGTATCATTTTAGTAGTAACTAAATCAATTTCTAAAAAGAAGAAAAATAAAATAAAAATATTTAAAAAAAAGAAATACCTTTTTCTTCGCCAGCCAACTGTAACGTCGTCAATGGCAGAACCTCCATCCACAATGTCGCCTCCCTTTCTTTTCTGATTTCTCTTTACCGAACCCGCTTTCTGCATGCAAGAGTACCATGACCCCTCTCTCTTCTCAGGTGTGCGATGACGGTGTTCTCCTCAGCTGGGTTAGACGTGCCATGACGACGTTTTCCTCGGCTACAACAGGCATGCCGCAGCAGCATTCTCCTTAAGTTGGGTCACATGTGTGCGATGAAGGTGTTGTAGTCACCTCAATAGTGAGAGGGTGAAGTAGTGAGAGGGGAAGAGATTGGCGGTAATGGAGTAGGTGGGTGGTGGACGGCAATGAGGAGGTAAGAGGAGAGTTTCTATGACTCTGTGAGGGTTTTTGAGGGATAAGTGAGGAGAGAGGAAGAAGAGAAGAGAGGGAGTGACGGTAGAATGGGGTTAGGGTGGGGTAGTTTAGGAATTTTATTAAAAAATCAATAAAAAATTAGGATTTGGATACTTTTGTCATACGGAATCCATCTTTCATGGGTATAGCATTAATTTCCTTAGTTTATGGGTACTTTTGTCAGCATTCATAAACTTCATGGGTACTTTTTGTAGTTTTTCCTTTCAAAAACCCAAAAATATACACTTTTCCATAACCAATAATAAATCATACTTCCGTGCAATTCCTTGAGAAGACGACCCGAGGTTTAAATACTTCGGTTATAAATTTTATTGGGTTTCGTTACTTGTGACATCCAAAGTTTTTGTACGAAAGGATTCTCTATTGGTTTAGAAATTATACTTACAATGCGAATATAATTTGACAAAATTCTTTACCAGCAGAAGTCCGTTTGTCACTGAGCTTCCAAGCTTTCACGTGCATATGCCCAAAGTTGGCATTAAACGCCACCCTGGGTGCCAGAATGGGCGTTTAACGCCGAAAAGGGTGCTAGTTCTGGCGTTTTACGCCAGAAAGTTTTAAGCTGACTTTGAACGCCAGTTTGGGCCATCAAATATCGAGTAAAGTATAGACTATTATATATTGCTGGAAAGTCCAGGATGTCTACTTTCCATCGCAATTGAGAGCGTGCCAATTGGGCTTCTGTAGCTCAAGAAAATTCATTTCGAGTGCAGGAGGGTCAGAATCCAACAGCATCTGCAGTCCTTTTTCAGCCTCTAAATCAGATTTTTGCTCAGGTCCCTCAATTTCAGCCAAAAAATGCCTGAAATTATAGAAAAACACACAAACTCATAGTAAAGTCTAGGAATGTGATTTTTGAATAAAAACTAATAAAAATATAATAAAAGTAACTAAAATATACAAAAAACTACCTAAAAACAATGCCAAAAAGGGTATAAATTATCCGCTCGTCACAACACCAAACTTAAATTGTTGCTTGTCCCCAAGAAACTAAAAAAAAAATAGGATAAAAAGAAGAGAATATACAATAAATTCCAAAAACATCAATGAAGATTAGTTTTAATTAGATGAGCGGGACTAGTGGCTTTTTGCTTCTGAACAGTTTTGGCATCTCACTTTATCCGGTGAAGTTCAGAATGATTAGCAACCATAGGAACTCAGAATTCAGATAGTGTTATTGATTCTCTTAGTTCAGTATGTTGATTCTTGAACACAACTACTTTATGAGTTTTGGCCGTGACCCTAAGCATTTTGTTTTCCAGTATTACCACCGGATACATAAATGCCACAGACACATAACTGGGTGAACCTTTTTAGATTGTGACTCAGCTTTGCTAGAGTCCCCAGTTAGAGGTGCCCAGAGCTCTTAAGCACACTCTTTTTTTGCTTTGGGCCACGACTTTAACCGCTCAGTCTCAAGCTTTTCACTTGACACCTTCACGCCACAAGCACATGGTTAGGGACAACTTGGTTTAGCCGCTTAGGCCAGGATTTTATTCCTTTGGGCCCTCCTATCCATTAATGCTCAAAGCCTTGGATCCTTTTTACCCTTGCCTTTTGGTTTAAAGGGTTATTGGCTTTTTCTGCTTGCTTTTTCTTTTTCCTTCTTTTTTATTTATTTATTTATTTTTCGCCACTTTTTTTCTTTTCTTTTTTTTTCTGCAAGCTTTTCACTACTTTTTCTTGCTTCAAGAATCAATTTTATGATTTTTCAGATTATCAAATAATATTTCTCCTTCAAGAGCCAACAACTTTAACATTCATAAACAACAAATTCAAAAATATGCACTGTTCAAGTATTCATCCAGAAAACAAAAATTATTGTCACCATATCAAAATAATTAAACTAATTTCAAGATAGAATTCGAAATTCATGCACTTCTTGTTCTATTACAATTAAAAACATTTTTCATTTAAGAAAGGTGAAGGTTTCATAGGACATTCATAGCTATAAGACATAGACACTAGACACTAATGATCATATAATAGAGACACAAACATAGACAAAACATAAAGCATAGAATCCGAAAAACAGAAAAATAAGAACAAGGAAATTAAAGAACGGGTCCACCTTAGTGATGGCGGCTAGTTCTTCTTCTTGAAGATCCCATGGAGTGCTTTAGCTCCTCAATATCTCTTCCTTGCCTTTGTTGCTCCTCTTTTATGGCCTTTTGGTCCTCTATGATTTTATGGAGGATAATGGAGTGCTCTTATTGAGGTCCATGAGTGGGCTCTCTTGTTTGCTCCATCCTCTTTCTAGTGATGGGCTTTTGAGATGAATCTCTCCATCTCTCATGACTCAGAGTTGGAAGCAACTGACTTCCCTTTCCTCATCCTAGAGGTTTCTCCGGCCTTAGGTGCCATTAGTAGTTATGGAAAGCAAAAAAGCTGAGCTTTTCCACACCAAACTTAAAAGCTTTGCTCGTCCTCGAGCAAAATAAGATAGAAGGGAGTAGAAGAAGAATGATGCAATTAATTTTGAAAACTTATTACTGTATACAAGAAAAATTAAGAAGATTTGAAAAGAATTTGAAAAGATATGTAAGTTTTAAAAATGTTTTGGAAGGAATTGAAAAGAATTAAAAATAGAATTGGAAAGATTATTAATTCTTGAAAATAGAAATTGAAAGATGAAAGTTTAAAATATGCTTGATGCAAAAAATTATGAATTAAAACATGAAAAATTGAAAAAAATCGAATTGGAAACAAAATTACCTCCCTTGTGTCATCCTGGCGTTAAACGCCCAGAATGCTATCTATTCTGGCATTTAACGCCCACTTGTTTGCCTATTTGGGCATTTAACGCCCAGCTAGATACCCTGGTGATGACATGTCACCATGTCATGTTTTTCTATGCTTTTTCATTTGTTTTCAATAGGTTTTATGCACTTTCTTAAGCCATAAGCAAGCCAATTGGGTAGATTTTCATGTTTCCTTTGATTTAATCAACCATGTATGAATTCATGCTATTTCATGAGGTTTTATGCTATAATTGTCACATATTATGAAAGAATGAATATCTCATGATTTTGAGCATAGCTTTGATGTGTTTGGTTGATTAATGATAGGTGAAGAAAGCTTGGAGAAAGGATGAAGCAAGAAGGAATGGCTAGGAGGAAGAGAGAACAAAAAGTTTGAGCAAAAGTTTGCCTCAAACTTTAGCTCAAACTTTTGGATTAATTGAAAATGAACCAGGAAGCAAAAAGCTGGACCAAAAGTTAGCCCCTAACTTTTTGGCTAACTTTTGGGCAAAAGCTGGAGCAAAAGTTAGCCCCTAACTTTTTGGCTAACTTTTGGCATGAAAAACACTCCCTGGATGAGCAAAAGTTTGCGCCAACGTTAGCCCCTAAATTTTTGGCTAACGTTGGCACATGAAAAACACTCCCTGGGCTAGCAAAAGTTTGCGCCAACGTTAGCCCCTAACTTTTTGGCTAATGTTGGCGCCATGAGTGTGCAAGGGGTATACTTCCAGCAAGAATAACTTGAGCTACAGAGCTCCAAATGAGGTGATTCAAAAAGCAATGGAAAGTAGGAATCGAGAGCTTTCCAAGCATATATGGCACTGCATGATGGACACTAAAATTGAAGGAGAAAACTGCCCCACAATGAGCATAAACGAACATGGTGGCAACCTGCAGTGAGGCCAACTGACCTCTGCACCTTCGACGGAGTATAACTCGAGCTGTAGAGCTCCAAATGATGTGCTCCCAACGGCATTGGAAAGTAGACCTCCAGGGCTTTCCAACAATGTATAATAGTATGGGGTAGACAATATGTTTGAGCCTCCAGAACTGGCGTTTTCGACCACGTTTGAGGCAAACGTCGCCTCAAACGCTGCACACCAAAACCAGCAACCTTGTCCTCTTCAAATGAGCATAACTTGAGTTGTAGATCTCCAATTGAGGTGATTCCAATTGGGTTAGAAAGCTGACATTCAGAGATTTCCAACCATATATAATAGTCTATAGTTGGCATGAAATTGGCAACGTTGACAAGAGGACAAAGTAGCACCCCATACATGCACACAAGGGGGCCAACGTTGGAACAAAAGTTTGACCCCTAACTTTTGCCCCAACGTTGGTATCAGCAAGGAAGGGTGCTGATGTGAAAAGTTGGAGCAAAAGTTAGACCCTAACTTTTACTCCAACTTTTACTCAAGCTTTCATGATTCCAACCCGGTTCAATTCGGTTCTCTCTCCAACTCCAAGAGCAATCAACCAAGGCCTCTATCAACCCAATTCCATCAAGAGCAAGGGCCCATTATCATCACTCAAAGGCACAAGAGATAGTTAGAATAGAAATTTCATTTTAATTGTAATTTGTTTTGAATTTCATTTTCATTTTGTAAAAATGCCTATATAAGGCATCATTCTCATTTTAGAAAGTAAGCCCGAATAGAGAGGAGGGGGGCGAGCTCCACTAGGGAGCATTAGGAATACAGAGCTCTCTCTCCGAGTTTCATTTTCTGTTTTGAATCTTGAATTGAGATTGGAAGGAATTCTGTTTTCATTCTCTATTTGCAACTTCTCTTTACTTCTTCTGCAATCTTTTTTTAATTCTCTGCAACTTTTCTCTTGTTGAATCAAGGAAGGATCCACTCCTGAGATCTTCAACATCCTTTTAAATTTCTACAAATTAAGCACAGTCACTTTGCTCTCTGATCTCCTTGTTCCCAATTTACTTTTCAGCACTTTTGTTCCTCTGCATTTTACATTTGAGCCACTGCGATCTGAATTTACTTTTCATGCAATTTTAATTTCCTTGCAATTGTTCTAAGCTTTGATTTACTGCTTTCATTCAATTTCCCTGCACCCAGTCTCCTTTACTTTCATGCAATTTACTTTTCTTGTAATTTAAGATTCTTGCTATTTTACTTCCTTGTTCTTTAAGTTACTGTCCAATTTACTTTCTGCACTTTAATTTTCCTTGTCATTTACTTTCTGCTGCATCAATTATCACACAAATGTTAGCTTGACTAAACTAATCACCCACTAAAGTTGCTTGATCCATCAATCCCTGTGGGATCGACCTCACTCCCGTGAGTTTTATTACTTGATACGACCCGGTGCACTTGCCGGTTAGTTTTGGGTGTTTTGGAGAAATTCGTTTTTCCGCGAAAATATCCCATCAAGTTTTTGGCGCCGTTGCCGGGGATTGATTTAGATCAACAATGATTAAGTGGGTGAGAAGTCTAGATTAAGCATTTTCTTTATTTTTGTTCTCTGTTCTAAGTTGAAACCAAGGTGTTTGAGTTATTGCCTCACTAAGAAATTCTTTCTCTATGACATGAATTTCAAATTTCATTGATGTTTACAAAATACAAATGGAGTTCAACTCATCTTATGGTCAAACAAAATTTTATGGGATATCACCCACCATCACCAATCTCTAATGGTGGTTGGGAATATCACCAAGAAACTTCAAATTCTGGGCACTCCAATTCATGGAGCTATGCTTCAGAACCACAAGATGAGAAAGAAAATCATATGGGATATTTCCCTCCACCTCAAAATGATGCAAGTCATGATTCTAATGGTGGCTGGGAAGGGAATTCTAATGCTCCATATGATATTCATCCGAAGATATCATCACTTGACCATGCTTCAACAGAAAGCCTCTGTCAAAACTCACCAACCACACAAACTTCCATGAACCAAAGCCTCTCAAAGATTGAGTCCATGCTCAAAAGATTTGCGGAGGAGGAAGAGAAATACCATAAAGAACTAGAAAACTCCCTCAAAAACATGGAAGTGATGGTAGACCAATTGTTGAATGCAAGGAAGGAGAAAATGGAAAAACAAGAATGCAAGGTCCCTGTGTCAAGTGAAATTACAAAAAAAGAAGAGGTGGTGAAAGTAGTGGAACCTGAAACTGCTCTTGAGGTGATAAAGGAACATGAACATTCACAACCCTCACAAACTTCCCTTGAATCTGTGATCGTTAAATATGAAGAGGAGATGAAGAAATGTTGGGAAGATCAACAAACCTCCTCAATGAAAAAGCTATTAAAACAAATGTTGAGTGTAAAAGAGGAAGTGGAGGAGCAAGAAAGTGAGGAAGTCATTCCAAACTCAAGTGAGGCAGAGAAGTACATGAAGGAGGAGTTCATGGAACCATCAGTTCAAAAGGCTCTGGATGAATACAAAACTCCAGTAATCACACAGCAACCAAGACTTGGATTCAAAGAAGTGAAGGCAACTAACAAGAGCACCAATCCTGTCCCTGATCCAGCAAGCAAGATCAATCAAGCCATTTGCAAAAGGAAGCTTGCTGAGGAAAGGCCAAGGCAAGGGACAGTAGCTGAAACTTCTCCTCCTTTGAAGTCATTTCTCTTAACAAATTGGAAGAAAAGGAAGAAAGTAAAGAACAGGTAGACAGTAGGTACATTTCTTCTCCTTGCTTTGTTTAAATTTCAATAAATTGGCATATGATCACATTCTAAGTTTGGTGTTGCCTTGCAACAAATTGTTTTCAATCCCATTTGGATGATTGCATCAATTCTACATGAAGTGTCACGCTAAGATTCTAAGTTTGGTGTGCCACTTAATTTTCTATGCAATGAATCCAGCAACATCACTTGTCTGCATAATCATATTGCCTTTTACAGTGTTATTTTTCTTCTTAGTTGGATAATTTTTGTTTTCTCTTTGTTTCATTTATTTACTTGTTTTTAATGCTTTCCTTCATTAACTGTTTTTGTTCATACATCACCAAGACATCCTTATTCATAACAGATTCTTCATTTGGTGATTGTATTTAACATATAACAGTTTCTTTTGTTTAGTTTTAGTTCAAATAAATTGACATAGGATTGCATTCTAAGTTTGGTGTTGCTATGCAACACAATTTGCTTCAAATCTTTACTGGATACTTGCATTGATTCCAAGTGAAAGTGTCACACTAAGTTTGGTGTGCCACTTATTCTTTATGCAAAGTATTATGCTCACCTTCTTAAGCTTGCAATCACAATGTCTCTGTCTCTTGTGCCTTGATTATTATCTTTAATTTTTCTTGCTTGAAACACATGTACTACTAACATTTCTTGTGTAAGACATTCATGATCCATCTTAGCCCCATAGCCACGGTTCTAATAGTTGCTTGAGGATGAGCAAGCATTCTGAGTTTGGTATGGGAAGGAGGAGAATGAGAGGAAAATGACAACAATAGAGAAGATGAACTACAAGGTTGTAAAGTTCCTTTTCCTCTCATTTGTTTCAAGCACTATAAACTGCATGATTGTCTTTACCTTCTCTGTATGCATGTGTGTATGAAAAGGCATAGTTTGATTTCTAATTTGCAACATGGTGCTGTGTCATTATGATTACCAACTTGAGTTTTGTGAATTCAAAAGCAACAAAGTATCATGATCATAAACAAACAAGGCATTAAAGAAGATTTTAGCATGTGCATAAAAGTATTGGAAAGCTAGTATGATTAATTGTTGCTCAATTACATTGGATTTTATTTAATTGAAGTTTTCATCTAGTACATTTTTTGAAAATCATGAAAACCTTGAAAGAAAAAGCAAAAAAGAGCAAGAAAAGAAAAAGGGAAAGAATGAGAAAGCTGAAGGCTCTGAGTACCAATGGCAATTTATTTGTTAAGTGCTTGTGGTGTTTATGTATCAAGCCAAATGCTTGAAAACAAAACACTTAGAAGTCAAGGTTAGGCTCAAAGTGCAAAAGCACTCCCTCAAAGCTCAAGGCTCTGAGCATCAATGATTAGAGAGTCAAGAAAAGAAAAGAAAAAATGAGCTTAATGAAGTCCTCTAATCAAATGCTTGTGGTGCTTATGTATCAAGTGGTAATACTTGAAAACAAAGCATTTAGAAGTCGTAGCTTTGTTATCAACTCATGGGGCAAAGCACCCAAAAGGAGAAGCTAATAAGAAAATCAAAAGCTTGTTTCAAGGAAGAAATATAAGAAAAAGATTTCATAAATTGAGCTAGATGGAAGCATCAATCATTTACATTTCTTTTGTGATTGTAGCATGCTTAGAAAACTAGCTTACCATGAACATTGAGTTGCTATTCTTCTTTCCTTGGATTGTCAATCTTTATTGCATGATTCTTTTCTTGCTTGGGGACAACCAAGGTTTAAGTTTGGTGTTGTGATGACATGTCACCATGTCATGTTTTTCTATGCTTTTTCATTTGTTTTCAATAGGTTTTATGCACTTTCTTGAGCCATAAGCAAGCCAATTGGGTAGATTTTCATGTTTCCTTTGATTTAATCAACCATGTATGAATTCATGCTATTTCATGAGGTTTTATGCTATAATTGTCACATATTATGAAAGAATGAATATCTCATGATTTTGAGCATAGCTTTGATGTGTTTGGTTGATTAATGATAGGTGAAGAAAGCTTGGAGAAAGGATGAAGCAAGAAGGAATGGCTAGGAGGAAGAGAGAACAAAAAGTTTGAGCAAAAGTTTGCCTCAAACTTTAGCTCAAACTTTTGGATTAATTGAAAATGAACCAGGAAGCAAAAAGCTGGACCAAAAGTTAGCCCCTAACTTTTTGGCTAACTTTTGGCATGAAAAACACTCCCTGGATGAGCAAAGGTTTGCGCCAACGTTAGCCCCTAACTTTTTGGCTAACGTTGGCACATGAAAAACACTCCCTGGGCTAGCAAAAGTTTGCGCCAACGTTAGCCCCTAACTTTTTGGCTAACGTTGGCGCCATGAGTGTGCAAGGGGTATACTTCCAACAAGAATAACTTGAGCTACAGAGCTCCAAATGAGGTGATTCAAAAAGCAATGGAAAGTAGGAATCGAGAGCTTTCCAAGCATATATGGCACTGCATGGTGGACACTAAAATTGAGGGAGAAAACTGCCCCGCAATGAGCATAAACGAACATGGTGGCAACCTGCAGTGAGGCCAACTGACCTCTGCACCTTCGACGGAGTATAACTCGAGCTGTAGAGCTCCAAATGATGTGCTCCCAACGGCATTGGAAAGTAGACATCCAGGGCTTTCCAACAATATATAATAGTATGGGGTGGACAATATGTTTGAGCCTCCAGAACTGGCGTTTTCGACCACGTTTAAGGCAAACGTCGCCTCAAACGCTGCACACCAAAGCCAGCAACCTTGTCCTCTTCAAATGAGCATAACTTGAGTTGTAGATCTCCAATTGAGGTGATTCCAATTGGGTTAGAAATCTGACATTCAGAGCGTTCCAACCATATATAATAGTCTATAGTTGGCATGAAATTGGCAACGTTGACAAGAGGACAAAGTAGCACCCCATACATGCACACAAGGGGGCCAACGTTGGAGCAAAAGTTTGACCCCTAACTTTTGCCCCAACGTTGGTATCAGCAAGGAAGGGTGCTGATGTGAAAAGTTGGAGCAAAAGTTAGACCCTAACTTTTACTCCAACTTTTACTCAAGCTTTCATGATTCCAACCCGGTTCAATTCGGTTCTCTCTCCAACTCCAAGAGCAATCAACCAAGGCCTCTATCAACCCAATTCCATCAAGAGCAAGGGCCCATTATCATCACTCAAAGGCACAAGAGATAGTTAGAATAGAAATTTCATTTTAATTGTAATTTGTTTTGAATTTCATTTTCATTTTGTAAAAATGCCTATATAAGGCATCATTCTCATTTTAGAAAGTAAGCCCGAATAGAGAGGAGGGGGGCGAGCTCCACTAGGGAGCATTAGGAATACAGAGCTCTCTCTCCGAGTTTCATTTTCTATTTTGAATCTTGAATTGAGATTGGAAGGAATTCTGTTTTCATTTTCTATTTGCAACTTCTCTTTACTTCTTCTGCAATCTTTTTTTAATTCTCTGCAACTTTTCTCTTGTTGAATCAAGGAAGGATCCACTCCTGAGATCTTCAACATCCTTTTAAATTTCTACAATTTAAGCACAGTCACTTTGCTCTCTGATCTCCTTGTTCCCAATTTACTTTCCAGCACTTTTGTTCCTCTGCATTTTACATTTGAGCCACTGTGATCTGAATTTACTTTTCATGCAATTTTAATTTCCTTGCAATTGTTCTAAGCTTTGATTTACTGCTTTCATTCAATTTCCCTGCACCCAGTCTCCTTTACTTTCATGCAATTTACTTTTCTTGCAATTTAAGATTCTTGCTATTTAACTTCCTTGTTCTTTAAGTTACTGTCCAATTTACTTTCTGCACTTTAATTTTCCTTGTCATTTACTTTCTGCTGCATCAATTATCACACAAATGTTAGCTTGACTAAACTAATCACCCACTAAAGTTGCTTGATCCATCAATCCCTGTGGGATCGACCTCACTCCCGTGAGTTTTATTACTTGATACGACCCGGTGCACTTGCCAGTTAGTTTTGGGTCTTTTGGAGAAATTCGTTTTTCCGCAAAAATATCCCATCACCTGGCTGGCGTTAAACGCCAGGAATCCTTCTTTACTGGGCGTTTTTCTGAACGCCCAGAATGTTACCATTTCTGGCGTTAAACGCCCATAATGCTGCCTATTCTGGAATTTAACGCCCAGAATGCTGCCTGCATGGGCGTTAAACGTCCATTATGCTATCCTTACTGGCGTTTAAACGCTAGTAAGCCTGTCCTCTAGGGTGTGCTGTTTTTGATGCTGTTTTTGATTCCACTTTAATTTTGCAGCTGTTTTTGTGACTCCTTTTACTGAGCTTTTAATTTAGTCTCAGTTTTGAGCATTCTTGCTCAACATTGCCTGCAAGATAATGTTTGTGCTCACTGTACTCTTTGGGTATGAATCTTACAACTTTATAGTTTTCAATGTCTGCAAACCAAGGTACTTCCTGAATGGCAAAGAGTTGCTCATCCGGGAAGGTTTCAGAGATCTCAATAGGAAGAGGGGATGCCTCTGCTACTGGTTCTATCCGGGACAGGTGATTAGCTACTTGGTTTTCTGTCCCATTTCTGTCTCTTATTTCTATATCAAACTCTTGCAGAAGCAATACCCATCTTATGAGTCTGGATTTTGAATCCTGCTTTGTGAGGAGATATTTTAGAGCAGCATGGTCAGTGTACAAAATCAGTTTTGATCCTACTAAATAAGATCTGAAGTTGTCAATGGCATAAACCACTGCAAGCAACTCCTTTTCTGTGGTTATGTAATTCTTCTATGCATCTTTCAAAACACTGTTAGCATAGTAAATGATGTGCAGAAGCTTGTTATGCCTCTGTCCCAATACTGCACCAATGGCATGGTCACTGACATCACACATTAGTTCGAATGGTAATGTCCACTCTGGTGCAGAAATCACTGGTGCTGTGACCAGCTTAACTTTTAGAGTCTCAAACGCCTGCAGACACTCTGTGTCAAAGACAAATGGTGTGTCAGCAGCTAGCAGATTGCTCAGAGGTTTTGCAATTTTTGAAAAATCTTTTATAAATCTCCTATAGAATCCTGCATGCCCCAGAAAGCTTATGATTTCCTTAACATTGGCAGGTAGTGGTAATTTTTCAATTACCTCTACCTTAGCTTGATCCACCTCTATTCCCTTGTTCAAAATTTTGTGCCCAAGGACAATTCCTTCAGTCACCATAAAGTGACATTTCTCCCAGTTTAAAACTAGGTTAGTCTCTTGGCACCTTTTCAGAACAAGTGCTAGATGGTCAAGACAAGAGCTGAATGAGTCTCCAAATACTGAGAAGTCATCCATGAAGACTTCTAGAAATTTTTCTACCATATCAGAGAAGATAGAGAGCATGCACCTTTGAAAGGTTGCAGGTGCATTGCGCAGACCAAATGGCATCCTTCTGTAGGCAAACACTCCAGATGGACATGTTAATGCTGTTTTCTCTTGGTCCTGAGGATCTACTACAATTTGGTTGTAACCTGAATAGCCATCCAAAAATTTGTAGTATTCATGGCCTGCTAGTCTCTCTAGCATCTGGTCTATGAATGGTGAAGAAAAATGATCCTTCCTGGTGGCTGTATTGAGCTTTCTGTAGTCAATACACATACGCCACCCTGTAACTGTTCTTGTAGGAATCAGTTCATTCTTTTCATTATAAACCACTGTCATTCCTCCCTTCTTGGGGACAACATGGACAGGGCTCACCCAGGGGGTATCAGAAATAGGATAAATAATCCCAGCCTCTAGTAACTTAGTGACCTCTTTCTGCACCACCTCCTTCATGACGGGATTTAGCCGCCTCTGTGGTTGAACCACTGGCTTAGCATCATCCTTCAATAGGATCTTGTACATGCATCTGGCTGGACTAATGCCCTTAAGATCACTTATGGACTACCCAAGAGCTGTCTTGTGTGTCCTTAGCACTTGAATTAGTGCGTTCTCTTCCTGTCACTCTAAAGCAGAGCTTATGATCACGGGAAAAGTGTCATTTTCTCCTAGAAATGTATATTTCAGGGATGGTGGTAGTGGTTTGAGCTCGGGTTTAGGAGGCTTCTCCTCTTCCTGAGGAGTTTTCAGAGGTTCTTCTGTTTTCTCTGGTTCCTCCATATCAGGCTGAACTTCTTTAAAAATGTCCTCTAGCTCTGATTCGAGACTCTCAGTCATATTGACCACTTTCACCAGGGAGTCAATAATATCAATGCTCAGGTAGTCTTTTGATGTGTCTGGATGCTGCATAGCTTTGACGACATTCAACTTAAACTCATCCTTATTAACTCTCAGGGTTATCTCCCATTTTCAGACGTCAATGAGGGTTCGTCCAGTTGCTAGGAAAGGCCTTCCTAGAGTGAGAGTTGCACTCTTGTGCTCCTCCGTTTCCAGCACTACAAAGTCAGTAGGGAAGGCAAATGGCCAAACCTTGACAATCATGTCCTCAATTACGCCTGATGGGATTTTAATGGAGCCATCAGCAAGTTGGAGGCATATCCGAGTTGGTTTAACTTCATCAGTCAAACCAAGCTTTTTGATAGTGGATGCGGGTATTAGGTTGATACTTGTCCCAAGATCACATAGAGCTGTCTTGGTACAATCATCCTCTAATGTGCATGGTATCATAAAGCTTCCCGGATCTTTAAGTGAGGAAAACTTTTTCAGTTTCTCTCCAATCCTTCTTATGACTTAAGATATCTTTCATGAACTTAGCATAAGAGGGTATTTGCTCAAGTAACTCTGTAAATGGAATCTTTATTTCAAGAGTCCTGAGATAGTCTGCAAAGCGGGCAAATTGTTTATCCTGTTTTGCTTGGCGGAGTTTTTGAGGATAAGGCATCTTGGCTTTATATTCTTCAACCTTAGTTGCTGTAGGTTTACTTCCTACAGAAGTGGTTGGAGAGGCCTGCCTAAGGGGTTTGTTATCAGCACTTGCAGGTGTCTGATCCCCTATTGGCATTTGAACGCCGAAATTGGGTGCTGTATGGACGTTTAACGCCAGATTGCCACCCTTTTTTGGCATTTGGACGCCAGACTTGGCTATCCACTGGGCATTCAACGCCAATTTCTTACCCTTTTCTGGCGTTTAAACGCCAGAATCCTTCCTCTCTGGGCTCTTACTGTCCTCAGAGGGATTTTGGGCCGTGGTTTGGTCATCCTTTGTCAGCTGTTCCTTTCTTGGCTTTCTGCTGCCTTGAGTTGAGACATTCAATGTCTTTCCACTCCTTAAATGAACAGCTTGGCACTCTTCTGTTATCTGTTTAGATAACTGCTGTCTTGTCTGATTCAATTGTGCTTTCATATTCTTGTTAGCCTTTTCAGTGTCTTGTAGCATCTCTTTAAATTCTGCTAACTGTTTTGTTATAAAAAGCAATTGCTAATTGAGTTTAGCAACTTATTCTGGAGGACTAATTTTATTGGATAGTGCTTTAGCCTCTTCTTTCATGGAGGACTCACTACTTAAGTACATGTGCTGATTTCTAGCAACTGTATCAATGAGCTCTTGAGCCTCTTCAATTATCTTCATCATGTGTATAGATCCATGATGTGTGAGCATCTTTTCCATCTTTTCCTAGTGAATTTGCATCTAACTTGCTGAGTTTAATTAAGAATTAATTATATTTTAGCCACTATGGATGCTATTTTGAGTTTTGTGCAATTTTATTCATTTTAGGTAGCATTCGGATGGATTTGATGAAGTTCTGCAGAGAAAGAGAAGAAACCAAGGAGATGACCAGCGAATACCGACGCGGACGCATGGCTCACGCGACCACGCGGAAAGGAGGAAATCGCAATGACGTGATCGCGTGCCTGACGTGAACGCATGGACTGGAATCTGCACAAATGATGCGAACGTGTGGACGACACGGACACGTCACATGAGCGATCTGCAGAATTGACAGAAAATATTGGGGGCAATTTCTGGGCTGTTTTAACTCAGTTTTCAGCCCAGAAAACACAGATTAGAAGCTGCAGAATGGAAAAATCAAGTGGTCTCCACCCATCAGTTGAAGACTTGTTAATTAATTCGAATTTAAATTCAAATCTTAAATTAGGAAAATATATTATTTTAAGTTTAATTTTGAATATTAGATTTTAAATTTATTAGGATTAGTTATAAAAAGGGATCTGATGCCATCAGATTAGAACGCTGTACATTTTACCAGAATCCTACTTTTCTTCTCTGAACTATGAGCAACTAATCCTTCATTGTTAAGGTTAGGAGCTCTGTCTATTTCTATGGATTAATTTTATTACTTTTTCTATTTTAATTCATGTATGGATTTATAATTTAAGAATTGTTTTCTCTCTTTATCTTATGAATTTGGGTGGAACGGAAGTATGACCCTCTTTCTATTTGAGTTCTTGTAAAACTTGGAAAAGCTCTTTACTTGAACAACAGCTTGAAAATAATTTCTCCTAAATTTTAATTATCTGAATTTAACAGGATACGTGACATATAATCCTTTTACTTCTTGGATAATTAGAGTTTTTGTGGCATATAAACTAGAAATTGATTATCACCCTCTAATTGGTATAAATTATCCGCTCATCACCAGTCAGACACAATGATCATCATGGGCGAACCCATGTCAGTTAAGATATCTTGGCATCACAGTAATAAATAGACTATCAGTTAGGCGAATATTCCCGTATTAGCAACCTTAGGCTATTAGTTAGGTGGGCACTTTCGCATTAGCAATTTGGCACAAGACCCATTCAACATACAATTCTCAACTTTTTGTTTCATTCATTATTTCTCATTTTCTTTTCTTTCCTTTATGCTTTTGCATCACCTTACAGCTAAGCATATATCCGCATCACCAATTAGCTAAATGTGTCTCCGCATCACTATAAAACTAGGCATACCTCTGCATCACCGCTTAACTTTAAATTCTTCCTATAGACAACTTACATACCTTTGTTTAACTAAGTTCACACATGCTGTCAAATTTAGACATACCCTTTGAATATAAATCAAGGTTTTACCACGTGTGGATTAGAATTGAATTTGATAGCCAACTTAGTAAAATCTGCTGCTGCACTCAAGAGAATTCAGAAAGAATACAGCAAGCAGCCCTGTTTTTGAAAAATTTATAATAATTTCAATTTTAACCGTTACTTCTAGATTTTGTTGAGGATACACTCAACACACCTATGTTTTAGAAAAAGCAAGTTTCAAGTTCATAGCACTTCGTTCGGTTAATTAAATGTCAATTAGAAGTGCTGCCCTGTTTCTATAAATTGGTTCTGAAATTCCTGCGAACAGCCCAGATTTCAAGAGACATAATTAACTCTACAAAATAGCTATAGACATGAAATTCATACTCACTTAAAATAGACTTACAGATCTTTAAAATCCTGTTGGAAACAACTCAAAATGCCAAATATATCAAAAGTTCTAGTGGCTGGAAGTTGATACTATAGAACCAGAAAAAATAGAAAATTCTGTAGCAACCACTAAATTTAAAAAATTCACATCTTCCAAGGTCTGTCCTTTGCTACCTTAAATCAGAAAACTCTAAAAAATATAATTAAAGAATTTTGTCAGTTTATAGGGCCAATTGGCCGAGCTTCCTATAGAGTAAGGAAAAGGATTTTTACTCTTGTGATGGGATGAATTTGATTGGGTTGGTCGTCATTTAAAGAAGTTGAAGCTTAACAAGGGTAGAACCTTTGAATTAGGAAGAACAACGGAGCACAGAGTTACTGATTCTTACTTAACAAAAAAAATACCAAGGGAATCAAAAAGAAAAAGGGTAGGGTTTCTTCTTTGGCTTCGAGTAGCAGTTCCTTTGATGGTCCTCTTCGTCCTACTTGATGATGATGTACGCAGATGATGACGATCTTGTTGACATTTCCTCATTCTCTTCCTTGATCAATTGCTACTTTTGCTTCCTTTCTCCTTTTCGTGTGGTTTCTAGAGGAATTGAAGGGCTGGGCTTATATATATATCCAAAGGAGGTGGAAAATGGTGAGCTGGTGCGACAAGGCTTCGTGGCTTCCTCCCTTTGCAACACCATATCACATCATTCATTGCATGAAGATGTGACCATGTTTCCCCCTGTAGTATCGTTCGGTTCTGAGAGAGGAAGAGGGAATGAGTTTAATCAGAGTTCCCTTGGGCTTTGGTTTAGTTAAAGGAAGCTTAGTTCGGTTGAACCGGGAGAAAGAAAAAAACCGTGACTTTGCAATGGGGAAAGAAAAAACCAGGTGAATAGTTAGTAACGCATCTAAGGTTGTTCCTTTACTAATTTTATTATCTATGCTATATATATATATATATATATATATATATATATATATATGCGTGTCAGTGAATGTTATAAAGAATGAGAAATCATAGGCCTCGTAGAGGTAGGGTGATTACTTTCTGGCCTCCTAAAAAAAATTTTGTCCTCAAAATTTTGTTGCCTCGGGTGAGGGGATCGGTTTCGGTAGTATTTCCCGCATCCATAACAAACACCGTCCTAGGCTGTTGCTGCCAAGGGGAAACAAATTCAGCCTTCCGTCGTGTGCATTCTTTGGCTATGTGTCCGGGCTTTTCGCAATTATAGCAAACCCCAGACTTCAACAGATAGGGTCTGCCTCCATGATTACTTCCACATATAGTGCATGTCAGTTTTGGTTAGGTCGATTGTGGTTGTTTGCCTAAATCTGGCTGCCGAGTTACTTTGATGTGTCTTCCTTGAGGAGTGAGGTTACGATTGAAATTCCTTGTTGGAAGATTCCTTTGATTAGTTTGTGCTGCCACTAGCTTCTTTACGCATTCCTCTGTGAGTTGGCTCTTGTTAACTAATTCCAAAAAATTCCGGATTTCCATTGGACCATCATGAGCTAATAGTTCTTCCCTAAGCCCTCCTTCGAACTCGATGCACTTCCATGTCTCAAAGCAGCTGGTGCTCCTTGACAAACATTTGAGAACCGACATAGCTCCTCAAACTTGCGAGTATACTCAGTGACTGTCATATTTCCCTGTCGCAGCTGAAGTAATTCTAATTCCTTAGCGGTACAAAAACACTGAGAAAAATATTTCTTATAGAATTCAATTGAAAATTCCTCCTAAGTGATGTCAATAGCTTCTCTTCCTAACAGTTGAAGCATCCCCTGCCACCAATGTTGTGCGTCATTTCTCAGCATGGAAGTAGCAAATTCCACCCGCTGTTCTTTAGGGACTTGTTGTGCTCGCATTGACCGTCATATCTCTTTAAACCAGTCATCAGCTTGCGTAGCACTAGTGTTTCCATGGAATCACGGTAGATTTATCTTCAAGAAAGAGGCTAAGATCATTGGCCGGTTATCGTTACGTAATCCACCTTCACCTTCGTCGCCATTTTCATTTTCATGTCTAGTCTCATGGTTACTTTCAGTTCCATTGTGGCGATCAAGACGTTCAGCTACTCGATTGGTAGCAGCTACTGAGTCACATACAGCAGTGGTCATGGAATTTATAGATTCAAGAATAGTCGTTGCATCGAGGATAGTTCCTCACTTGTTCCCTCCCGTCGAGAGGGTCCTCACCTATTCGTAGCCATTCGAGTCTATCAATATCCAATAATCAATATTAAGGTGATCAGTCTTAATATATCAAAATCAAGTATTAATATCACTATAATGGATGTTCACAAACCTTCATGTAGAATATATTATAAAATATCCTAACTGCATGGAACAAAAGATTCAGAGTATGCAAGGAAGCATAATCAGTCCACCCCAAGGCTCAATGGACGAACTGCTCTAATACCAACTTGTAACAATCCAACTTTTGACACTTCATGATCAATGCCAAACATTTAGGTGTTACTTGTTGTAAGGGCCTACTTGGCTCTAGACTCAGATTTCATAAGCAATTGTTAATATAAGCCTTTATTGGTTTAGCGTGGTTAACTTATTAAGCATGAAAAATCATTAAGTTGTTCGCAATCTAATACTTAAAGTTATATTGCAAATAAATACATGGTAGCAGAAAATATACATATATACATATTTACAAATATACATATGAGTTACGATAAACTTAGAGATACATGTCATCCATTAAAAAGACCTAGTACTACACCAGGTTATATACATAAACAAAAAAGGAAGATAGTCCCAACCCTTACACGGGTTTTCTAGACTAGAATTGATCTACTACGAGGTCCTACTCCTCTAAAAAAAAGATATACTACAAAAGCGAGGGAAAAGCAGTACTAAGATTACCAAAAGGGAGAAGAAGATCTGTCGTACCTATCTCTGGAGTGACCTCTGAACCTCCTCCTGATAATTGGCCCAAGATCCCTCGAGAAGCGGCTCCTCGTCGGACTTTGAGTCCTCCTCTGACTAATCAGTCCAAATGGAAAAATCGTCCAAAGGGTCGGCCTACAAAGCCGTTACCACGAACTCCAGAAGGTCGTCAGACTCGATGGGCTCAGTCTGAGGTCCGGAAATGGGAAGGTGCTACGCAAGATCCAAGTCGGTCTCATATAAGTGCCGAGCATCCGGGAGAAGCAAATCGCAGTGTGGTCCTACCAAGAGAAAGGGCCGAGAAGAGGAGGACTGATTTCCAACTAGGTGTAACTCGAATAGTGTAAATGTAAGAACCGTAATTAATTAACCGCTTAACTAAAATAGTTTTATTGCCCAAAATAGGTTAAAAAAATTTAGAATATTAATTATAAAATTTAAATATGATATTTGGACCCAGTACATTTTCTGATTTGGAAAATGTAATTTTCTGCGGAAAATTACGTAAAAACGGGTACTGATAAATTAGCCGGCAGTACCGACTTAAGTCTGTCCAGTACTGCATGAGAATAATAAAAATTATAGAAAAACTTAGAAAAATAATTAAAGTTAAAAACCGGGCACTAATTCTAAAGGTTTGGCCCAAAAAATTGGACCAAACGGGAAAAAAATGCTAACGGGTTGGACCGGGTCCAAGCCCAAGTCGAACTTATATATAACCACTTAATAAAGCCTTTCAGCCTAATAAGACTCCAACAACACAAAATCACAGCTGAGAATTGAGAGGAGAAGAAGTAGAGTGGCACTATTCACATTAACCTTCATTTGTTTGTATCTTGAGCTACAGTGCTCCGATTTGCGTGCCGTTTATACCTACGGGAAGCTCTTGTCGAGCTCGTCATTTCTAACTAATTATTGTTGATAAGGAATCACGTTTCACACTCCCTTTCTTAGCCCTAACAGTTTTGAGGAAGTTTTGTGATTTTGATTATTTAGGGGTGATCTAGTGTTGGAGTATTATTGCGTTTCTCCCCTATTTCCTTTGGGTAAGGTGAGTTGCTTCAAAACCCTTGTGGTTTGGTATTTTGTGAACCCTAGATATTCATTTTAGGTATATTTCTTGTGTATAGTTTGAATTTGTGATTGTTGGAGTTGATTTGGAGCATTCGATTTGAGTTGGTGAATTGTTAATGATTGGAGGCTTGATTTTGGACTCAAATTTGGTGTTTGAAGCATATTAGAAATCGGTCAAGGTATGGTTTCGTCTTTCTCTATATAATATGTAATATTTCATGACAGTTAGGCTAGTAAACCTTAGGATAAGATTGAATTGGTTGTTGATAATTGTTTATGTATGATGATTTTGATGATTGTGATGATTTCGATGAATGATGATGTTGATTAATGATATTGGGATTGAATAAAGATGATCATGAGGATTGATAATGAATTATGAGGCTTGTTGATGTTGATAAATGTTGAGGATGGTGAAATGATGTTTTGTGATGTTAATTATTGAAATTTGAGTTTTATAAGTGGAATTTGGTGTATGGAATGGATGATATTATACGTTATTAAGTTGTGGAATGATGAGAAGGTGTATGAATATAATTTAGGTATATTGGGATTGTTTTGGATGTGGTTTTGAATTGAGAGTTTTGGTAAAATTGAGGTTTAAAGGTTTTTGGTAAAAATAAATTTTTGGGCCAATTTTGGCAGATCATATCTTGAGATTCGATTTTTGAAATTGATTAAATTTTGTATCAAATTAAAGATAATTCAAAGAGCTTTAAAATGATAAAGATTTCATGGAAATAAAAATTTTGTAGAAAAAGATATGATCATTGGAATTTGGTGTCAAAAATCTATATTCTGTGATGCTGCAGAAAATTGTAAGTTCTGATTTGTGTGTCCACGCACACACCTGTGCCTACTCACCGAGCAGAACGGGTGTGATGACTCGTGCATACACACGAAGGGTGTGCACATGAACACCCTAAGAAAGTTTCAAGTTGTGCATACGCACAACATCATTCGTACGCGCAAGCTGGGAAGAGCCTTCTGTTGATTGCATCCGCACGTATTCATGCATATGCAAAAGATGGAAAATTTTACCTTGTGTATGTTCACACACCTCTTGAGCTTCGGTTTTTGAAATTGGTTGGATTTTGTATCAAATTAAAGATAATTCAAAGAGCTTTAAAACGGTATAGATTTCGTGGAAATCGGAATTTCGTTAAAAAAGATATGATCGTTGGATGTTGGTGTCAAAAATATGTATTTTATGATGTTGCAGAAAATGGTAAGTTTTGATTTGTGTGCCCGCACACACATCTATGCCTACGCACCGAGCAGAACGGGTGTTATGACTCATGCATACACACGAGGGGTGTGCGCATGCACACCCTGAGAAAGTTGTGAGTTGTGCGTACACACAACATCATGCGTATGCACATGCTGGGAAGAGCCTTCTGTTGATTGCATCCGCACGTATTCATGCGTATGCAAGAGATGGAAAATTTTACTTTGTGTGCGTATGCACACCTCTATGCGTACGCACAAATTGAGAAAACCACATTGGTGCGTGCGTATGCACAACCCTATGTGTACGTACAAGCCCTGGTTTTCAAATAAAAACTGTTTTCAACTGTTTCACCTTCCCGGTAAGCTTACAAACTTCCATAACACTTGTTTAAGATCCTTTAGCTTATTTTTAGGCTTTGAAACATAGAGAAATCGTAAGTGAGTTTAACTAGATATGTTCTGGTAAAAAGTTTAGAAGACGATGACTTAGGTTTTTGGAGGACTGAGGATGGATTAGTTGAGTGAGATGGCAGAGTACTGTAATGATGACTAATGTGATGAGTTGTGGAATTATGGACCGATGATGGTTTTGACGAGTCTGGGACTCAAAGAGAAATGATGAATTATTGAATGTTGAAAGTGATCACTGAATGAGATATGGACATGTATTGTATTATACTGATATTGTTGAGACGCTATGCACCTGGCAGGGATGGTAGGTTAAACCCGCCTGTCAAGGTCGCGGCGGCGGTGTAAGGGTGGTGGTTAGTCCCGCTTACGTTGAGATGTGAGATCTACGGCTGAGTATGTAACAACCCTGATTTTTGAGTATGTGAGATATTTTCTGAAAGTTAGGGATTGCGAATAGGGTTAGGTATTATATGAAAAGTTAAACTGTTTCAGTATAGACTTAATGAACCTATACTTGGGATAGGCTAACTATTCATTCCAAAATTTACATAAGCTTTAAATACATACGTTAAGCAGAGCAATCAGAGCAGAGTAGAGAAGCACAGAAAACAGAGTAACGAAAGTAAAGTAAAGAGATAAAGAAAAAAAGAGTAATATAGATACAGATGAAAAGAGTAATCAGAGAAGAAAAAAGAGATACAGAGAACAGAGTAATTAAAACAGAGTAAAGAGATACAGAGAAAAGAGAAACCAGAATAGAGTAAAGAGATATAAAGAGAAGACTAATATAATAAAGAGATATTTATATATATATATATATATATATATTAGTTGCTTGATGCAACCCAGAGCTATATTTATATATATATATTAGTTGCTTGATGCAATCCAGAGCTATATTCAATATATATTAGTTGCTTAATGCAACCCAGAGCCTCTGTAGGGAAACTAAGTTACCTACAGCCATTTTCCGCTTCCCCAGAGCAGAGCAGAGTATATATATATTTTCTTGCAGTAAGCAGAGGCTGTCTCAAATGAGGGGCTATTATTATATGCGCATTTATTTAGGAACGGAAAATCGTATCCGGAAAATTGGAATTACTCGTGACTAGATAAATGTCGGGATTGCGGACAGCCAACCGACACATGAGCTCATGGCCTGCGCTAGGGCTAGACATGCATCATTCTTGTCTGCGCATCATTCTCTGTTGCATTCCTTTCTGTGTGTGATCTACTTCTTTATGTTTGTCTGCTTGTATGTTATTTCTGTGTTTTATTTTCTTGTATTCTTTTGTTTGTGTTCTGCTTTCTGTTGTCTCTACTTTCTCTTTCTATCTTTATCTTCTGTTTAGTGCTTCGCTATATTATGTTATTCGTCTACTAATCGACCCCAAATAAATGAACGTAACTAATAATCCCGGTCCTACTAAGAACTCCCCAGTTCTTACCCCTTCTCTCTCTTTTCCCCCTTCAGATGGAAGTGAGAGTACCTTACCGTAGTTCGTTGATGATGGTTCTGCAAAGAGGATTCCACTCTAGATAGTCTTCTGAGTCTAGGGTGAATATCGTTCTCTGTTTATATGTATATACTGTCAGACCAGCCGATGTCTACACCGCGTTTGTACGTGAACTTTAACCTAAATCTTGTGTACGAGACTCCTGCTGTGTGGCTACTTCATGAGGTATCAGAGAGACGTCCTATGGCAATGTCTGATCGTGCAGAGGAGTAGCAGATGATGTTCTACCTTTTGATGACGTTCCACCTGACTTGAGTTTTGAAGACCTAGAACGTACTTTCCCTCGCTTTAGTAGTTTAGAGGGACTAGGTGAGTATAGGGTCTAGGCTAGCCTAGGTGCCAGCTTAGGGACCTCTTGAACAGGTCAGGACTTGGGATGTTGTATGTATGTATATGTATATAGTTATTATCTAACTATATCTAGGGGTGTTCTAACTAAAGGTCTATACTCTAATAAAGGCTGGATCACTGAATGTTGCTAGCTACTTGTGATGTATTTATGTGTGGTTGCTTATAACTGTTTTATTTGTTATCAGTTGTGAGTTGATTATGAGTGATTCCGTCTATTAATCCAAATGTTTTCAAAAAAAATAAAATACACCTCGCAAATTAACTATGCTTTTAACAACGAATCAGGCTCATATGATAAATAATAGATAATAATTAGGAAGACAAATTGGTAGCGCTCAATTTTCGGTATGATCTAGACATATTGAAAATTGGGTCGTTACAGAGTATCCCGCTCGCATCCTTTCGGAATCACAAGAGTGTGTGCGGGAACTATATCCCTAGACTGTGTGCCGAGCACGATATCCCTGGGGGTACCCATTTTATTCTTGACTGAAAGGCGACATTCCCATGGGGATGTGTCCCGTTGATGGTGCATGAATCTCCACACTTCGTATAACTGTACCAGCAAGTGCAGTGGGTCGTCCAAGTAATACCTGAGTGAGTCAGGGTCGATCCCACGAGGATTATGATTTGAAGCAAACTATGGTTATATTGTAGATCTTAGTCAGTCAAATAGAAAGGTAGGTGGTTTGATTAATTACATAAAAGAAAATAAGGAGATCTAAACTAGTTAGACCTGTTTATAATGATAAGAAGATGGGTAAGGTTTGGAGATACTTTGTCCTTCTGGATTAACTCCGGTCTTACTATCTTCTTCAATTGTGAATGATTTTTTCTATGGTAGGCTATATGTGATCAACGCCGTACGGTCACAGTCGCCAATATCCTTCAAATCTGAACCCCAGGATTAGTGTCGATCCATTCTGATTGAGGGTGAAGCTCCTGCAGTCCATTCTCCTTAATGATCCTACTCAAAATGCCACAGACAAGGTCGGATCTTCCGGATCAGAGAATGTTGCACCTTCGGGTTCTAGCCTATACCACAGAGACCCTAATCTCCCCATACCTCGGCTGAACTGGTGTTTTGAGAAGTCCCCAACGAAGTCGTGGATTAACCGTCTAAGAGATCTATAATCAAGCTGGTGGTTCGATGCTTTCCAGTTACGTATTCACAAGAACCCAAGAAGAACACGGGTGGTTGTCAGGCACGCGGTCTTAGTATGAAGAACGAAGATGATTGTCACGGGTCATCCCATTCATCAAGTTAAAGAATGAAGATACATCTTAAAATTGAATCAAACATGGATTGAAGAGAAATAGTAATACTTTTATTAATTCATGAAACTCAGCAGGACTCCTCCCCTCAACCTAGGAGGTTTAGAAACTCATACTGATAGAAAATATAATGATACACAAAAATATGGCAAAAAGTCCTCCAAGATTATGTAAAACATCCCTTAAATACTAAACTAATGACTAAGGATTACATGAGAAGGGTAAAATAGTATTTTAGTGCTAAAATCTACTTTTGGGGCCTACTTAGTGAGTGTTTGGGCTGAGCTTTGATGAGATCTACATGCTATGAGGCCCCTAGGCCATTGAACACTGGCTAGGGGGTCCTCTTTGGGTGTTTGGACGCTGGTCTCCTCCTTTGGGCACTGGACGCCTGGACTAGGGCAGGAAGCTGGCGTTGGATGCCAGTTTTAGGCCTTCTATTCTGAAGCAATGTATGGACTATTATACATTGCTGAAAAGCTCTAGATGTTAGCTTTCCATAGCCGTTGAATCAGATCCGGACAGCATCTGCAGCTTTCTCTGTCTCTAAATCAGACTTTTGCTCCACCTCCTCAATTTCAGCCAAAAAATACCTGAAATTCTACAAAAACACACAAACTCAAAGTAGAATCCAAAAATGTGAATTTTACACTAAAACCTATAAAAACTTAATAAAAATTAAATAAAACATGCTAAAAATAATATGAAAATGATGCCCAAAAGCCTATAAAATATCCGCTCATCACAACACCAAACTTAAACTGTTGCTTGTCCCCAAGCAACTAAAAAAACAGTAGGATAAAAAGAAGAGTAAGGTACAATAAATCTCAGAATTTCCAATGAAGCTCAGTTTCAATTAGACGAGCGGGACTTTGTAGCTTTTTGCTTCTGAATGGTTTTGGCATCTCACTATCCATTAAAACTCAAAAATGTTGGTCTCTTTAGGAACTTAGAATCTAGATGATATTATTGACTCTCCTAGTTCAGTCTTTTTCGTTCTTGAACACAGCTTTCAGAGTCTTGGCCGTGATCCTAAGCACTTTGTTTTCCAGTATTACCACCAGATACATAAATGCCACAGACACTTTAATTGGGTGAACCCCTTAGGATTGTGATTCAGCTTTGCTAGAATCCCCAGATAGAGGTGTCCAGAGTTCTTAAGCACACTCTTTTTTGCTTTGGACCACGAGTTTAACTACTCAGTCTCAAGCCTTTCATTTGACACCTTCACACCACAAGCATATGGTTAGGGACAGCTTAGTTGAGCTGCTTAGGCCAGGATTTTATTCCTTATAGGCCCTCCTAACCATTGATGCTCAAAGCCTTGGATCCTTTTACCCTTGCCTTTTGGTTTAATGGGTTATTGACTTTTTGCTCTTGCCTTTTGGTTTAAAGAGTGATAAACCCCAATTTTGTGGTTTATCTTGTGTTGAATTTAGGGGATTTTATTAACTTTTCTCACATTTATTCAATGAAATAGCATAGTTTTGTGAATTTCTCCTAATTTGGTCTTAAGAGTAAAAACATGCTTTTTAAGCCTTAAAATTGCTAATTTTAATTCACTTTAATTCCATTCGATGCCTTGATATGTTTGTTGAGTGATTTCAGGTTTAGAAGGCAAAGATTGGGTTGAAGGAATGAAGAAAAAGCAGGAAAAAATGGAGAATTCATGAAGAAATAAGGATTTGCTAAACTGAAGGCCATGCACATGCGTCACCCACGCGTACGCGTGAGATAGAAATTCGCAATCGACCCGCATGCGTCACCCCACGTGCACGCGTGACAAGGAAAATTGCCAATGACGCATACGCGTGACCCACGCGTACGCGTGAGAAGCAAAAACGCCAGACGACGCGTACGCGTGGCCCATGCAGACGCGTTGTAGCTCGCACGTGACCTCATTAAAATGAAAATGCTGGGGGCAATTTTTGAGCTTCCCAAGCCCAAATCCAACTGATTCTAGAGACTATTTCATGCAGAATTCAAGCTTGGACAAAGGGGGAGCACTTAGTTGTAGGATAGCATCATGTAGGTTAGTTTTCTAGAGAGAGAAGCTCCCTCTTCTCTCTATTATTAGGGTTCTTAGGTTAATTTCATCTTAGATCTAGGTTTAATTCTTGTTTTCATCTTTTTTCTTCTACATTTTCATGCTCAAGTAGTTTAATTCTCTAGTTTCCCTTGTTAATTTCCTTGTTTTGCTCTCTTTTATGTTTATGAACCCTTGTTGGATTTAATTCCCTTTTAATGCAATTTTATGTTGTCATGTCTCTTTCATGTTTATCTTTATTGCTATTATTGATTTCTTGTTCATGCTGGTTATAGTTTTCATTAATTCTAACAATTTGTGATGTTTACTTTTATTGCACTCTAGGTGTTTATTAAAATGTTTTCACTAGCTTTTGAGTAGTTCTCTTTACTCTTGGCTTAGGCTAAGGAAATTGAGTGACCTTGAGTCATTGGGTCTCATTGAATTGATGATTTGAGAACTCTATGTGGTCAATTTGATAATCATTGACATTAGCCTACTACTAAGTCAATTAGTAGCTAGGTTAGGACTTATGGATTGATGTTTATCAAGCCATTTGACATACTTCAACCATAGAAGTAAATTTAATGAGCTCGGTTCCTCATAATTGTCCATAGATGGTTTGTAGACAAGGATGGTGATCTCAATTTCCAAGTCTTAGCCAATAGTTCTTTTCTTTTATGTTATTAATTCTTATCATTTACTTTCTTGTTACTTACTTTTCTTGCTAATTACAAATCAAACCCCTTGTTCTTCATAGCTAATAATTGATCACTTTATTGCAATTCCTTATGAGATGACCTGAGGTTTGAATACTTCGGTTTACTTTTATTGGGGTTGAACTTTGTGACAACAAAAAATCAATTAAAATTTGAATTGAGCATTACTAGTTGGTTGGGAACTATACTATCAACGAAATTATTTTGAATAAAATTCCCAACTGAAGAATCGAAGATTGATGGTTCAGAGGTTATAAAAACTCTCGTTGTAAGTATAGTTACTAAACCAAGCAATCAACCTTTCTTACAAACGTTTTGGGTGTCACAAGTAACAACCCCTTTAAAAATTGTTAACCGAGTATTCAAACCTCGGGTCGTCTTCTCAAGGAACTGCAAGCAAGTATGTTCTTATTACTGGCTATAAAGGTTGTAATCGGGGTTTAGAAGGTGAGAAGCAAGTGATTTAAATGACAAGTAAAGTAGATGGCAATTGAAATAAATAAACACTGTAAAGCAACTTTTGGCAAGGTAAGAGAAATTGGAAGTCCAACTTGGTTATCTCCCTCAATAATAATGAAAGTTGAATCTAAATTCCACTTAGTTAACCTTTACTAAAGTAAAGGAAAGTCAAGGGACAAATTAGTTTGACCTTCGAATCCTATTTATTTTCCTAAGAAAAAGTTGGGATTATTGAAGTTCAGTTCAATTAGCAAGATAACGATTATCAATTATGCTGAGTTTAATAATGTTGAGTTACTGATTTCTTAACCAAGACCAAAAGGGAAAAAGTAAAATTGTTGGAAGAAAAAATGTCCTTAGATGGGAAGCAATGGTAACACAAATTAAGGAGAAAGCAATCAATAACTGAAATACCTCAAATAATCATTAATTCAAATCATAACATGGGAAGGATTCATAAGTCAAGTTGGCAACATTTATAGGTACGAATAAAAGCATTAAAGTAAATATTAAACCTGGATCGAGAGTCACTCTTACAAACTAAGAAAAGTCCTAAATCCTAATCCTAATCCTAAGAGAGAGAGGAGAGAACCTCTCTCAAACGAAATCTAAATCATGGAAAGTGAAAATTGGCGAGCTCTCCCTGAATGGATGCATTCCCCCACTTCATAACCTCTGGTCTATGCCTTCTGGACTTGGATTTGGGCCAAAAAGGGCTTCAGAATTTGCTATGAGCGTTTTTTGCAATTTCTGGTGCGTGGCCTCTGTCACGCGTCCTCGTGGGTCACGCGGTCGCGTCATTCGGAGCATTTCCTTGCCACGCGGTCGCATCAGTCATGCGACCGCATCATGTGCGTTCTGCTTAAGGCGCGCGGTCCCGTCAGTCATGCGGCCGCGTCGCTGCTGATTCGCGCTTGGCACGCGATCGCTTCGTCCATGTGATCACGTGGATGCCAGTTTCTTTAGAAGCTCCGTTTTGTGCTTTCCTTCCATTTTTGTATGTTTCCTTTTCCATCCTTTAAGTCATTCTGCCTTAGAAAATCTAAAACTACTCAACACACTAATCACGGCATCGAATGGAAATAAAGGTAATTAAAATAATTAATATTAAAGCTTAGGAAACATGTTTTTCACATACATCACATAATAAGGAAGGGAAAGTAAAACCATGCAATTAATATGAATAAGTGGGTGAAGGATTGAATAAATCACTCAAACTAAGCACAAAATAACTCATGAAATATGGGTTTATCAACCTCCCCACACTTAAACAATAGCATGTCCTCATGCTAAATCCAAGGTAAAGAATAAGGTAAGGTTAAAGTGGTGGAAAGTTATGCAATGCAACCTATTCTAAATGCATCTACCTAAATGAGTCATGCAATTCCAATTTATCCACTCATATATAAAGCTTACATGTAGTCAAATTAATCCACATTCTCAAGGAGTCATATATATATATATATATATATATATATATATATATATATATATATAATAAAGCATTTTAGCAAATGAGATGGGAAATATTGTACAAACTTGCAAAACAATTAGTAATTTAAGCACAGATATATGCTGATGAGCTATTGAACCCTCACTGGATTTTGTGTTTACCCTCTAGTCACTCAGTATTTATTGGGTTTATTCACTCTACTTTTCTTTTTATTCTTACTTTCTATCACTTTATTCTTCATCTAACCAATCAACAATTATAGAGTACAGTCATACCAAAAGTCATGAGGTCTTTAATTAAGGTTGTAATGGGGCCAAGGTAAAGGTAAGGATATATGTATAAGGCTAAGTGAGCTAATAAGTGAATCCTTAATTAGACTAAGATCTCACCTAACATACATATTTAGTAGAACAAAACTTTCTTTACCGATTTTCCCACATTTTCCCACTTATTGTTACATGCTCATGTTTTAATTTTATTTTTATCCCATGTGCATTACTTTTATTTTGCATTGGGGAATTTTTTTTGTATCCCCTTTTATTGAATGCTAAAAAATAACTTTTTTTTTTATGCACATGGTAATTGAATCACTTTGATTTCTCATGAGCATGTGATGAGCGGATATTTTATACGCTTTTTAGGGATAATTTCATATAGTTTAGAGTATGTTTTAGTTAGTTTTTAGTCTATTCCTAGTAGTTTTTAGGAAAAATTCATATTTCTGGACTTTACTATGAGTTGTGTGTTTTTCTGTAATTTCAGGTATTTTTCTGGCTGAAATTGAAGGAGCTGAGCAAAATTCTGATTCAGGCTGAAAAAGGACTACTGATGCTGTTGGATTCTGACCTCCCTGCACTCAAAGTGGATTTTCTGGAGCTACAGAACTCGAAATGGCATGCTTCCAATTGCGTTCGAAAGTAGACATCCAGGGCTTTCCAGTAATATATAATAGTCCATACTTTGCACAAGGATAGACGACCTAAACTGGCGTTCAACGCCAGTTCTCTGCCCAATTCTGGCGTCCAGCGCCAGAAAAGGATTAAAAACTGGAGTTGAACGCCCAAACTGGCATAAAAACTGGCGTTCAACTCCACAAATGGCCTCCGCACGTGAATTGCTTAAAGTCTCAGCCCCAGCACACACCAAGTGGGCCCCAGCACACCAAGTGGGCCCCAGAAGTGGATCTCTGCATCATCCATCATAGTCCACTCATATTTTGTAACCCTAGGCTACTAGTTTAGTATTTAAACAACTTTTAGAGACTTATTTTGTATCTCATGACATTTTCAGATCTAAACTTTGTATTCTCTGACGGCATGAGTCTCTAAACCCCATTGTTGGGGGTGAGGAGCTCTGCTGTGTCTCGATGAATTAATGCAAGTATTTCTGTTTTCCATTCAAACACGCTTGTTCCTATCTAAGATGTTCATTCGCGCTTAACTGTGATGGAGGTGATGAGCTGTGACACTCATCACGCTCCTCAAATCATGAACGTGTGCCTGACAACCACCTCTGTTCTATATACGATTGAATGAGTATCTCTTAGATTCCTTAATCAGAATCTCCGTGGTATAAGCTAGAACTGATGGCAGCATTCATGAGAATCCGGAAAGTCTAAACCTTGTCTGTGGTATTCCGAGTAGGATTCAAGGATTGAATGACTGTGACGAGCTTCAAACTCTTGAAGGCTGGGCGTTAGTGACAGACGCAAAAGGATAGTAAATCCTATTCCAACCGGATCGAGAACCAACCGGTGATTAGCCGTGCTGTGACAGAGCGCGTGAGCGTAGTTTTCACTGGAAGGATGGAAGGTAGCCATTGACAACGGTGATCCACCAACACACAGCTTGCCATAGGGGGACGTGCGTGCGTGAACAAGAAGACAGAGGAAAGCAGAGATTCAGAAGACAAAGCATCTCCAAAACTCCAACATATTCTCCATTACTGCACAACAAGTAACTTTTAATTTATGCTCTACTGGTTACTCACAATTCAATTGATAAACATAATTGACTTCCTGACTAAGATTTACAAGATAACCATAGATTGCTTCAAACCAACAATCTCCGTGGGATTCGACCCTTACTCATGTAAGGTATTACTTGGACGACGCAGTGCACTTGCTGGTCATGTGTGCGAAATTGTAAGAGAGTAACAATTTTGTGCACCAAGTTTTTGGCGCCGTTGCCGGGGATTGTTCGTGTTTGAACAACTGACGGATTATTCTGTTGCTTAGATTAGGAAAAATCTTTCTTTTTTGGTTTAGAGTCTTTCATTATTTATCCCTTGTTAAAACACTTTAAATTTATAGCTCAGTTAATTAGAACGTGGTGTTTATGTTCATAATAATTGGCTATCATATTTTTTAAAACCTTTTTCAAAAATATTTTTTCTATTAAATCTTGTGCCAAACTTTAAGTTTGGTGTTTTCTTGTTGATTTCCCCTTGGTTTTCGAAAATTTTGGTTTGGCTTTCTAAAAATTTTAAGTTTGGTGTTCTTCCTTCATGTTCTTGTGTTCTTATGATTCTTCAAAGTGTTCTTGAGTTCTTTGTGTCTTGATCTTAAAATTTTTAAGTTTGGTGTTCCTTGGTGTTTTCCCTCCAAAATTTTCAAAAACAAGGAGCATTAGATCTAAAAATTTTAAATCTTGTACCATCTTATTGTTTTTCTCTCTCCTCACTAAATTCAAAAATATCTTTTCAAAATATCTCTTCTAACTTCCTAACTTCTTATCTTTTCAAAATTTGTTTCAACTAACCAACTAACTTTTTGTTGGTTTCTTAACTTTTTCAAAACTACCTAACTAACTCTCTCTCTCTCTCTAATTTTCGAAAATATCTTCCCTCTTTTTCAAAAATTTCTTTTTTTTTAACTAATTAATTTTTATTTTCTTTTACGAAAAAAAAAAGAAAAAATTTTTTTTTTTAAAATTCAAATTCTTTTTAGTTATTTTATTTTATTTAAGTATTTACTTCTTATAAAATAAAATAAATAAAAAGATAAATCAGTCCAAGTTATATCCATATATCCATCATGGACATAAGTGGATATGGACAGTCCAGGAGGACTTTGGGGTCATATTCTAACCCCTCTACTGCTTCATATGGGAGTAGCATATGCATACCCTCCATTGGAGTTAGTAGCTTTGAGTTGAATCCTCAGCTCATTATCATGGTGCAGCAAAGTTGCCAGTATTCCGGTCTTCCACAGGAAGAACCTACAGAGTTTCTGGCACAATTTTTACAAATTGCTGACACAGTACATGATAAGGAAATAGATCAGGATGTCTACAGACTATTACTGTTTCCATTTGCTGTAAAAGATCAAGCTAAGAGGTGGTTAAATAACCAACCTAAGGCCAGCATAAGAACATGGAAACAACTGACAGAAAAATTCCTGAATCAGTATTTTCCTCCAAAAAGGATGACACAGCTAAGGCTGGACATCCAAGGCTTTAAACAAGGAGATAATGAATCTCTTTATGATGCTTGGGAGAGATACAGAGAGATGCTACGAAAATGCCCCTCTGAAATGTTTTCAGAGTGGGTTCAGTTAGACATCTTCTACTATGGGCTTGCAGAAGGAGCTCAGATGTCTTTAGATTACTCAGCTGGTGGATCTATCCATATAAGAAAGACAATTGAAGAGGCTCAAGAGCTCATTGATACAGTTGCCAGGAATCAGCATCTGTATCTAAGCAGCAACCCTTCCATGAATGAAGAGGTTGAAACAGTAACTGCTGAATTCAGTACTGTAAAACAAGCTGCTGAATTCAATCAGCAATTGGATTTTCTAACAAAACAGCTAGCTGAATTCAAAGATAGGCTACAGGAGACAAGGATAGCTAATATACATATGGACGAACAGTTTAAGCAAACAAAGCAGCAGCTATCAAGGCAAATAGCAGAAGAATGCCAAGCAGTTCAATTAAGAAGTGGGAAAACACTAAATACCCCACCTCAAGGCATAAAAAATTCAAGAAATGAGCGACCCACCAAAGATTCACCTGAGGACAGTAAGAGCCCAGGGAAAAATGATTCTGGCACTAAAACGCCAGAAAATGGGTGGAAGGCTGGCGCTGAACGCCCAGACCATGCCCAAAACTGGCGTTCAGCGCCAGAAACAAGGCAGGACTGGCGTTCAACGCCAGAAATGGGCAAGAATCTGGCGTTGAACGCCCAAATGGGGCATACTTCAGCGTTGAACGCCCAAAATAGGCACATTTCTGGCGTTCAGGCGCCAGGAACAGACAGTGAGTTGGCATCTAACGTCACTCCAGCTTCTGACTCTGGTACTCAATTGCCAGTGAGGGATCAGACACACACAAGTGCTGATAACAACCCCTCTAAAAAGGCTTCTTTAACCACTAAGGTTGAGGAATATAAAGCCAAGATACCTTATCCTCAAAAACTCTGGAAAGAGGAGCAGGATAAGCAATTTGCTCGCTTTGCAGATTATCTAAGGACTCTTGAAATAAAGATTCCTTTTGCAGAGGCACTTGAGCAAATACCTTCTTATGCCAAGTTCATGAAAGAGATCTTGAGTCATAAAAAGGAGTGGAGAGAAACAGAAAGAGTTCTCCTCACTGAAGAATGCAGTGCAGTCATTCTGAAAAGCTTTCCTGAAAAGCTTAAAGACCCTGGGAGTTTTCTGATACCATGTATATTGGAAGGTGATTGCACCAAGACAGCCTTATGCGATCTTGGGGCAAGCATCAACCTAATACCTGCATCCACTATCAGGAAGCTTGGCTTAACTGAAGAAGTTAAACCAACCCGGATATGTCTCCAACTTGCTGATGGTTCCACTAAATACCCATCAGGCGTGATTGAGGACATGATTGTCAGAGTTGGGCCATTCGCCTTTCCCACTGACTTTGTTGTGTTGGAAATGGAGGAGCACAAGAGTGCCACTCTCATTCTAGGAAGACCCTTCCTAGCGACTGGACGATCCCTCATTGACATCCAACAGGGGGAAATAACCCTGAGAGTCAACGATGACGAGTTCAAGTTGAACGCTGTCAAAGCCATGCAGCATCCAGACACATCAACAGACTGCATGAAAGTTGACCTTATTGACTCTTTGGTAGAAGAGATCAACATGGCTGAGAGTCTCGAATCAGAGTTGGAAGACATCTTTAAAGATGTTCAGCCTGATTTGGAGGATTCAGGGGACATGAAAGAGCCTCTGAACTTTCTTCTAAAAGAGGAAAAACCTCCTAAACCAGAGCTCAAGCCACTGCCACCATCCTTGAAATATGCATTTCTAGGAGAAGGTGACACCTTTCCAGTGATCATAAGCTCTGCTTTAAATTCACAGGAAGAGGAAGCACTTATTCAAGTGCTAAGGACACACAAGACAGCTCTTGGGTGGTCCATAGGTGACCTTAAGGGCATAAGCCCAGCTAGATGCATGCACCAAATCCTATTGGAGGATAATGCCAAACCAGTGGTTCAACCACAGAGGCGGCTAAATCCAGCCATGAAGGAAGTGGTGCAGAAAGAGGTCACCAAATTACTAGAGGCTGGGATTATTTATCCCATTTCTGATAGCCCCTGGGTGAGCCCTGTTCAAGTCGTCCCAAAAAAGGGAGGCATGACAGTGATTCATAATGAAAAAAATGAACTGGTTCCTACAAGAACAGTTACAGGGTGGCGCATGTGTATTGACTACAGAAGGCTCAATATAGCCACCAGAAAAGATCATTTTCCTTTACCATTCATAGACCAGATGCTAGAGAGACTAGCAGGTCATAATTATTACTGCTTTTTGAATGGCTACTCAGGCTATAACCAGATTGCAGTAGATCCCCAGGATCAAGAGAAAACAGCATTCACATGTCCATCCAGAGTGTTTGCTTATAGAAGGATGCCCTTTGGGCTATGCAATGCACCTGCAACCTTCCAGAGATGCATGCTCTCTATTTTCTCTGATATAGTGGAAAAATTTCTGGAAGTCTTCATGGATGACTTCTCAGTATATGGAGACTCATTCAGCTCCTGTCTTGATCACCTAAAACTTGTTCTGAAAAGATGCCAAGAAACCAACCTAGTTTTAAACTGGGAAAAGTGTCACTTCATGGTGGCTGAAGGAATTGTTCTTGGGCATAAAATCTCAAACAAGGGAATAGAGGTAGATCAAGCAAAAATAGAGGTAATTGAAAAATTACCACCACCTGCCAATGTTAAGGCAATCAGAAGCTTTCTGGGGTATGCAGGATTCTATAGGAGGTTTATAAAGGATTTTTCAAAAATCGCAAAACCTCTAAGCAACCTGCTAGCTGCTGACATGCCATTTGTGTTTGACACAGAGTGCCTGCAGGCGTTTGAAACGCTGAAAGCTAAGCTGGTCACAGCACCAGTCATTTCTGCACCAGACTGGACATTACCATTTGAGCTAATGTGTGATGCCAGTGATCATGCCATTGGTGCAGTATTGGGACAGAGGCATGACAAGCTTCTGCATGTCATTTATTATGCCAGTCGCGTTTTAAATGATACCCAGAAAAATTACACAACCACAGAAAAGGAATTACTTGCAGTGATTTACGCCATTGACAAGTTCAGATCCTACTTAGTAGGATCAAAGGTGATTGTGTACACTGACCATGCTGCTCTTAAGTATCTACTCACAAAGCAGGATTCAAAACCCAGGCTCATCAGATGGGTATTGCTTCTGCAAGAGTTTGATATAGAAATAAGAGACAGAAAAGGGACAGAGAACCAAGTAGCTGATCATCTGTCCCGGATAGAGCCAGTGGAAGGGACGTCCCTCCCCTTCCTTGAGATCTCTGAGACGTTCCCTGATGAGCATCTATTTGCCATTCAGGAAGCACCATGGTTTGCCGATATTGCAAACTATAAAGCTGCAAGGTTCATACCCAAGGAGTACAATAGAATACAAAAAAGAAACTAATTACTGATGCAAAGTACTACTTGTGGGATGAGCCCTATCTCTTTAAGAGATGTGCAGACGGAATTATCCGTAGGTGTGTCCCCAGAGAGGAAGCACAGAGAATCCTATGGCATTGCCATGGATCTCAATATGGAGGCCATTTCGGAGGTGAGCGAACAGCCACCAAGGTCTTCCAATGTGGCTTCTATTGGCCCACACTCTATAAAGATTCCCGAGAGTTTGTACGTAATTGTGACAGTTGCCAAAGAGCTGGTAATCTGCCTCATGGTTACGCCATGCCTCAACAAGGAATCTTGGAAATAGAGTTGTTTGATGTATGGGGAATTGACTTCATGGGACCTTTCCCACCATCATACTCAAACACTTATATTCTGGTGGCAGTTGACTATGTATCAAAATGGGTTGAGGCTATTGCCACACCCACCAATGATACTAAAACAGTGCTGAAGTTCCTCTAGAAACATATCTTTAGCAGGTTTGGTGTCCCTAGAGTGTTAATCAGTGATGGGGGCACTCACTTCTGCAATAAACAGCTTTACTCTGCCATGGTTCGGTATGGAATTCGCCACAAAGTGGCCACTCCATATCATCCACAAACCAATGGGCAAGCTGAAGTCTCTAACAAAGAATTAAAGAGAATCCTGGAACGGACAGTAAATACCCGTAGAAAGGATTGGGCAAGGAGCTTGGATGATGCTCTGTGGGCTTACAGAACAGCATTCAAGACCCCTATAGGGACCTCTCCATACCAACTCGTGTATGGTAAGGCATGCCACTTGCCCGTGGAACTGGAACATAAGGCCTACTGGGCAACTAGATTCCTAAACTTAGATGCCAAATTAGCAGGAGAAAAACGATTGCTCCAGCTAAATGAGCTAGAGGAATTCAGATTCACAGCTTTCGAAAATGCCAAGCTTTATAAAGAAAAATAAAAAAAATGGCATGACAGAAAGCTGTCATCTAGAATCTTTGAACCAGGACAGAAGGTCCTGTTGTTTAACTCTAGACTCAGGCTATTCCCCGAGAAACTGAAATCCCGGTGGAGGGGACCATACGTGATTACAAGTGTGTCACCATATGGTTACGTGGAGCTTCAAGATATTGATTCTGATAAGAAGTTCCTTGTCAATGGACAAAGAATCAAGCATTATCTTGAAGGCAACATTGAGCAAGAATGCTCAAGGCTGAAGCTAGATTAAAAGCTCAGCAAGGTCCAGCTAAAGACAATAAAGAAGCGCTTTCTGGGAGGCAACCCAGCCATGGGGCATTAATTCTCTAAGCATTTTTCCCTATTTTTCTTTTTTATTTGTTTATATAAAGTTTACTGACACTAAGGTAAAGGATCAATTGCATAATTTACAGGGTTACAGAAGGAATTTGCACACAAAACAGAGATTGGAAGCTCAATGGCAAGAAAACGCCAGTAAAGGGGCATTTTGGGCGTTCAGCGCCCAAAATGGGCATCCACTGGGCGCTGAACGCCAGTAATGGCAGCAATTGGGCGTTCAACGCCAGAAATGGCCACCCACTGGGCGTTGAACGCCAGGAATGGCAGCAAGTGGGCGCTGAACGCCCAGGAGATCAGCATTTGGGCGCTGAACGCCCAAAACAAGCAGTGTTTGGGCGTTCAAACGCCAGGAAGCCAGGGAGGAGCCAAATCCATTTATCCCACACGTATTTCCATTTAATTTATAATTTTATGATTCAATACATGATTTTATTTACATAAACATGTCAAGAACCCTGATTTCTAAAAATCCTACTTTCAAAATATCAAATGTATCTTAATTCATAAGCACACACCCTCTTTGCAAATTCAATCCAACTCTTTTCAAATCTTTTCCAAAAAACAAATCTATCTTTTTCACTCTAAAAATCTTATCAATATCTTTTTCAAATCCTCATATTATCTTTTTCAAAATCCAAATTTATCTTTTTCAAAATCTATCCTATCTTTTCAAAATCAAACTATATATTCTATCTTATTTTTTCAACTCAATCTTTTTATCTTATCTTTTACAATTTTTCGAAAACCCACCCCCCACCCCTTTAAAATTGGGTTCGGCCTCCCCCCTCCTCCATCAACAAGTGCACCTCGATCTCCTTCTATCCCTCTCCTTTCCTTTCTTTTGCTTGAGGACAAGCAAACCTCTAAGTTTGGTGTGTTTTTCCGAGATCACTGAGATCATGGCTCCCAAAGGAAAACTACCCACTCCAAGAGGCAAGAAAGAGAGCGTTCCAAAACCACTTTGGAATCAAGGGAAGTTCTTATCTAAAGAACATTTAGACCATTATCTTAAAGTAATGGGTCTGAGATCAGTGATCCCAGAAGTTAGATTCAATCTGAAAGAAGATGAATATCCGGAGATCAGGAGCAAATTCGAATCAGGAACTGGGAAGTCCTAGCTAATCCTGAAACGAAAGTAGGAAGGAACATGGTCCAGGAGTTCTATGCTAATATGTGGCAGACTGACAAGCAAAGACTATCTGGAATTGCCTGCTACGAATTTCGGACCATGGTCAGGGGAAAGATTGTTCATACCACCCCTGACAAGATCAGAGAGATATTAAAGCTACCTCAGCTAAAGGATGATCCAGACTCCTTCAACAGAAGGATGATGAGAGCAGACATTGGCCTGGATAAGATTCTAGAGGACATATGTATCCCTGGAGCCAGGTGGACCACCAACACAAAGGGCGTTCCAAATCAACTCAAGAGAGAGGATCTCAAACCAGTTGCCAGAGGATGGCTGGACTTCATTGGGCGTTCTCTGTTGCCCACTAGCAACCGTTCTGAAGTCACAGTTAAAAGAGCAGTAATGATTCATTGCATCATGATGGGAAAGGAAGTGGAGGTTGATCAGCTGATTTCAACTGAGCTCTATAAGATTGCTAACAAAAATTCAAAAGAGGCCAGGTTGGCTTATCCAAGCGTGATTTCTCTGCTCTGCAAGGACGCTGGAGTCAAGATGGGAATAACTGAATATATCCTAATTGAAAAGTCAATCACCAAAGCATCAATGGAGAGACAACAAGCACAGGAGGATCTTATCAAGAAGAGAGCACAGGAATTCTCCCAGAGATTCCTCAAGCGGAATATTGGGAATATCTTGAGACGTCTGTCACCAAGATACAGGAAGCTATGGAGCAGATAATAAAACAACAGAAGGAACACAGTCAAATGCTGACCCATATGCTTAAAGAACAAGAGGAGTAGGGACGTGACTTAAGGGAACTGAAGCGCCAAAAGTCTTCTGTAATACCAAGCCTCCCAAGGATCAGAGGAACCCCCATACCCCCAGAATAAAGGTTGTTAATTTCCAATTTCTGCCTTAACTCTGTGACAGTGTCCTTATAAAAAGTCTACCTTAGAAGTCATATAATAGTAATTAGTATCTATTTGATTTTATTTCCAATTAAGCTATAGTTTATTTTTCTCATCATCATTAAACATGAATAAAATAGTAGATCTTTTGAATAAGAAGCAATAAAATTTCGAGTTTAATAAAAGAAATTCTAATTGGTTAAATGTGGTGGCAATACTTTCTGTCTTCTGAATGAATGCTTGAACAGTGCATATGTCTTTTGAATTTGTTGTTTAAGACTGTTAAATATGTTGGCTCTTGAAAGAATGATGAACATGAGACATGTTATTGATAATCTGAAAATCATAAAAATGATTCTTGAAGCAAGAAAAAGCAGCAAAGAACAAAGCTTGCAGAAAAAAAAAAAAAGCAAGCAGAAAAAGCCAATAACCCTTAAAACCAAAAGGCAAGGGCAATTAAAAAGGATCCCAAGGCTTTGAGCATCAGTGGATAGGAGGGCCTAAAGGACTGAAATCCTGGTCTAAGCGGCTAAACCAAGCTGTCCCTAACCATGTGCTTGTGGCGTGCAGGTGTCAAGTGAAAACTTGAGACTGAGCGGTTAAAGTCAAGGTCCAAAGCAAAAAGAAGAGTGTGCTTAAGAACTCTGGACACCTCTAATTGGGGACTTTAGCAAAGCTGAGTCACAATCTAAAAGGTTCACCCAGTTATGTGTTGTGGCATTTATGTATCCGGTAGTAATACTGGAAAACAAAGTGCTTAGGGCCACGGCCAAGACTCATAAAGAAGCTGTGTTCAAGAATCATCACACTGAACTAAGAGAATCAATAACACTATCT